>NC_052635.1:35161452-35461452 GCF_016161935.1 Mauremys reevesii | reverse complement strand
TATACTCATCAGGCCAGGTTCTGATTCCATTTACACGGACATGAAACTGGAGTAACTCCATGAAATTAGAGATTTGCTTCATATTAATATTAGTAAACTGAGATCAGAATCTCCGTATATTTAGGGATGCTTTGGAGTAGTCTCTTATAATGGGAGATTGTCTAACAAGGATTTTATTTTAGTTTTCACTATGTTTCATAAGTTACTCCTGTTTCGAACAAAGACAAATAGAAAGGACAATTATTTTATTGGTGAGTTTGGTGTGGATTTCAGGTTGGGGAGAAGATTCATATTTATAGGGACAAATTCAGCCCTTGAGTAGTGGATTACAACTTCACTGGTACTAGTGGAAGTTACACCCACTTACACCAAAGATAAATTAGGCACAGTTAAAGCATTCAAACTTCAGACAAAACTGCGGGGCCCAAATTCTCTGCTGATGTACATTTGCATAGTTCCATTGACTCTTTGAATGAGTTGGCCCAGAACATGCATTTGATGTTGAGGGATTCTTTTTTTTTCTTTTCAGGAACAATTTGTGCCTATAAAACTGGTGCCCGCAATTCTGATTCCCCAAAATAAATTACAGGTGGACACGTGCCTTTAACTATCTGAGTAGCACCTGCAATCAGATAGCTAGAGGTATAAGTACCCTGGTTTGTGCCCTCAACTCAACTGCAAGTGCAAATATGTGGGTGCAAATTTTGCAAGTCCGGACAATCCTCACAAAAAGGGAAGCCTGTCTTCTGAAAAATTTGCCCTGATTACAGTCAGAGATGGAGATGGTGCCATAATACTATGTTAATCCAGTTTTAATTTAATGGATTAAAATCTCTGATGATGTAATTCCTTCAATTTCAATGAAGTTACACCAACAGAAAATTTGGTTCAACGGTTTTAATAGTTGTACTGACTCTTGGGAATGTATCATTATAGTCGTACTACCTTAACTGATAAAAACTACAAAGTTGGCTGTAGGGGGGAGGGATAGCTCAGTGGTTTGAGCATTGGGCTGCTAAACCCAGGGTTGTGAGTTCAATCCTTAAGGGGGCCACTTAGGGATCTGGGGCAAAAATCAGTACTTGGTCCTGCTAGTGAAGGCAGAAGGCTGGACTCAATGACTTTACAGGGTCCTTTCTAGTACCTCCATAACATAAAAAAAATAGGTATAGGTAACTAAAGATATACTGATGTGAATTGCTATCTCTCAGCATAGATGGTAATGACTCATACTTTGCACATGTTCTATTTTCCTCATCTGTAGATCTCAAAGTGCTTTGTAAATGTAGTGCCCAAGCTGTGCCTATAATGGCGATTGGAGATTTCAGGGTTCCAAAAGAAGCCTCCTGGAACACTGTGGTGCACAGGGAGAGTGTACTTGTGGTGATGCCTTCTTAGTAGGTTGCAGCATGCATTGCCCTCTGTGGCTGGCCAGTTCTGTGAGCCCTACATGGTGGGGGCAGGGTAAAGCCATGCCCGGCTCTAACTCTTCCTCACCCCACTTATATATGGTTCTTCTGTGGTGAGCGGGAAAAGGAGGGGCAGTAGCCAGGGATAAAGGGAGAGCTTCTTTTGCTCTCTTCCCTCTCCAATTCCCTTTACACCTCTTGCAATGTCAGGAACAGTCTGCTTGTTAGGGATAATTCTCCTTATAGGACAACTGAGGCACCCAGAGGTTAAGTTTTAAAAAGATTTGGTGTCCCTTTCTATGAGCAGGTCATGCACCTACAAAATGTGCATTTTTGCACCTGGAAAATGAATACTGGTCACAAATCTGGGTCTTGGCTCCTAAAGTACCAGACCTGGACACATAGTGAGAGGCTCAACTAGTCAGGTTGATGCCCGCGGTTGAATCTCAGCCATTAAAATGCAAGTGCAATTTTTGCCTTTTGAAATATGGTAATAAGTGATGTGGCCACACAGAGTTTGTGGCAGTCAGGAGCACAGGTCTCCTCGCTCCCATCCATACCATAGCCGCTGAATGCCACCACCTCTCTGCATACGAAGCAGATCACTGGGCAATATTAGGCGGCTGACATTTTAGGCCGACAGGTTTTTCATTTCATACTGGCATCAGCGTGTGCCAACATCAGCTAGGTCATTTGCTGCTGCTGCTGTTTTATTATTTGCTCATTTGAAACAGCTCCATATTGTCACATTAGAATCTTGGCTCCTTTGTAACCGTTTCATTTTGCATCATATTAAGTTTCTTGTACTTGTTCATTGCAGTTTCTAAATCACTGCTGGACACAAAGCTCTTCTCAAAGAGGTGGTTTCTTTTGGCATGGAAGGATAATTGCCGGAAATTACCAGCAAATGCCTTCTTTTTTGGACAGGCCAGATGTGCATACTACACTCCTCCTCCCTGTGCTCCAACAGTTATCAGCTGTACTAATTAAAACATTAGTTTTAAATCTGGTTTTAAATCTAGGTTCCAAACCTGCAGCCAGATTCTCAGCCCTTTTATGGAACCTTTGTTCCTTTCCAGGAGCACAAAGAGACCATGAAGCCAATTTAACTGGCTAGCTGGGATTCCCTCATGGGGAGAATTCTTGTGTGGTGGCATGACCAGTGAAAAGAGGACACACCTGCATCACCCCCCCCCCCCCCGCCATATTTCAGGTATCATTGGATGCAGGTATCATTGGCCTCTTGATATTCTAGACAGCGGGCACAATTTAGAGTGCTGCTGCTGGCCTAATAAAAACTGGTAAAATCCAGGATATTCAGGGGCTAAGACTGCCATTCCACCCATATATCACCCTGTGGGCCTCCCGCGTTAAAGGAGTCAGAGCAATGCTAATGATTGCTCATTAAATAAATAAATTAAAATTTCAAAATGAAATAACACAAATGGAAAAAAATCCAGGTTTGTGGGGCAAAGACGCTGACTGAACTAACTAGAAACAAATAAGAAAGGTCTGACTAGACTGTTTGAATAAATCACAAACAACATGTTCTTTGTTTTTTAATGTTCCTGGTTGTAATGGGGTCAGCTGCCTCCTGAGCACCCCCTCCTGGCCAAAAGTCACCCTGCAGCACCCTGCCTCTGTTTCCCCCTCTTCTGAGCCCCCTAAGAACTTCACACAGGATTTCCTGTGTGCTACCACCATCACCCCACCACCCCCGACTGTGGCTCGTTTGACAGAAACCATTCAAAATAATCCTCAGGATCCCAAAATAGAGCCCGTTACCATAAGACAAACATTCATCCTTAGCTCTAACATCACAACTGTCCCAGTCTGTTCTCTCAGCCAGTCTTCCTTCCTGGAGCTTAGCCTTTTGGCTCTGACCTCCAGGCCCAAACCCAGTTAGGGTTTCCTACAAGAGCCTCATTGGGCTTTGGCCTCCAGACTCCCCTGAGGTCAGGATTTTTCCTGCAGCAGCCTTTCCCACTTCTTGCTGCTCTTGATAGTGGACTCATCTGATCCGACTCAGGTGTGGCTCCTCAGGGTTGGCTAGCCCCAGGCCTTCAAGCTTTTAAGAGGCAAGCTACATGGTTACACTGGTAACTAATAGACTCTTAGCTTAGTGAGAAAGGTATGGAGGTTCTTTTTTGGGGGGGTTCCCCTGTGACTTTTTTCCAATTAACATTGTAATTGCTCCTTAGAAGCAGACACAAAAGATCTCAGTGCAGAGGAATAATGTCCTTACACTCATGTTATTTTCTGTTCCAGTGGTTCTTTGGACATTATTATTATTATTTTATTATTATTTATGTTGTTATGTTTTATGTATTTCAGCTGGTGACAGGAGATCATCCATAGTTTTGAACTGAGATTGGGAGAAGTTTCCATGCTGAGCTGAACTATTCACCCACCTTGTCTGTTTGGTTGGAAATGGCATAAAATCAGTTCTCTTGGGTATTTTCTTCTGTTCCCAGCCTGAACCAGGAATCTTGACGTAATGAAAAGTAGTGAGGAAATAAAAAGGTAACTGAATATTTCTGACCATTGGAAAGGTTCAACGTGGGTGTCATAACATACTAGTGAAGGACTCTAATGGTGCAGGTAAAAAGGCAGTGGATGTATATGGGAGGCTGCACTGTCTAGGTAGGAAGGGCTGGCTCTGGCACCCAAGTCTCAGGCACTTGCCATTGGTAAATCACCGGTCAGTCCTTTGTTTTTTCATTCTGTATAATATGTAATACTTAGCTATCCCCCAGAAAGGCTAAGCCTGATCCAAGATCTGCTGAAGTCAATGAGAGTCTTTCAATGGATTGTAGTTCAGGCCCTTAATGAATTAGTATTTACGAAGCACTGTGAGACCCTTGCTGGCACTACACAAATAATACATAATGTCAATAGTAATTATAGATTACAGTGATGGGCATCACAAAAATACCTAAGGTAGATAGGCCTTTTATCTTATGGACGTAAGAGCTATGTATTCTTGTTGTTTTCTTACATAAACAATAGCTGCCATTCAGTCTGAAAATATCTTACTTTACTTTGCTTCTTAATACCTAAAAACAATAAGGACAGATCCTCAGCAGGTGTAAATAGGCATACACCCATCTGGCATCAGGGTCTATACTATCCACAAGGTTCCTAAAAAATTAAGCCATTTTTAGTTAGATAAGAGCAGGTGTGTAGGGAGGAGTACACAAAATTACTTTAAAAACCCCCTCTCTTTGAGCTGTTTTACTTTATTGCTTTTAAAGTAATCTTTTAGTCAAAACAATTGTATCCAAGCTAAAAATTCACATGCCAAGTTACAGCTGGATGAAATGCAAACTGATTGAATTATAAACCTATAGAAAACTGATTTTATTATGGAAATGTAAACTGTCCCCTAAGCATAGTATGGGGAGATGATGCTATAACAACATGCCAGTAAGTAATAAACAACCCCCAATATTACATCGTGTGACTACATACAGCTAGAAATGTATCTGTTTGGGTGTTGAATTATCCCCAAATTTGAATTATGGGCATAAAATTCAAATTATCCCTTTCTAGTAGTATAAAGCCTGACAGACATATTTTTTTTAATAAACCTCTTGTGCTGCTTTGCATTATGTCACATCCTCCAGCGTTAAAGCTGCAGTTTTCCTACCATGATTCATCAGAAATCAAGGGGGGGGGGGCGGGAAAGTAGTTGAGATCTGATATACTGAGCACTCTTAAATTACATAGCTGCTTCAAGTACAGTGTCTGAGGAGACAGAAGCAGAGTGAATAAGTACGTCTCAGGCTGTCATGTCCATGAACTGGGAAACTCACTGGCTCATTGAATCATTTTCTGGTACTTCTGCTCATCCATCGATACAGTAGGCAACCAGACCAGGTTTACAGAGATGAAAGCCAGAGTAATTCACAGCCAGCTGTAATTCTTTATAAAACATACAGTAAGTATTTTTGTTGACTCCTACATGACATTTCCAAGGTGGTTGGGAAACCAGGCCATTTGTTACATGGCATCCAGATCAATAGAAAGCACAGAGGAAAGCAAGTAAAGTTAAAATCCAGTGGAAAGAAGGGCAGAACAACTTCCGAGCTTGAACACTGATGATTTAAATGGAGAGTTCACAAATGCATCCAATTTCTTCCGTGGGCAATATGGGGCCTAAGGATGATATTCCAAAATATTTGGTGTGTGGAAAATCTACTGTGGGATCACTATGTGCAGTTACCATGTTTCCGTCCCCGCGTGTAAATTAAGTGCATTTGCACAGTTATCCAGCTTGTGTGCAGCTGCAGTAATTGCATATGACCATTTATATTCACGTGTATACCCATTCTGTGCACACTCTTGCATAAGTGAATCTCTGTTCACTTGCACTAATTTTACATTAATGAATCTCTATGGATGTCACTGAATTAGTTACATATTTATATCGGCATAAGTGAGATTAAAATCAGTCTCCTAATGTTTTGGTAAATGTGTTTTCCTAGCGTTAATCTATAAAAGATGCAAATAAAAAAATCATACTAATCATGCTTGTTATGCCATATGGATCTCAAAGGGCCTAATCCAGAGCCCATTGGAAGGACTCCCTCCCCTTGATTTCACTGGTCTTTGTTAGATAATTCTTATTATTTCCACTTTTATAGGGGAAGAAACTGAGGCAAGGAACGGTTCAATGACTCACCCAAGGTCAGAGGAAGTCTATATCTCAGCTGGGTCATAGTCGTACACTTTAAACACAAGCGCATCCTTCTTTAACCTTTAGATTTTGTAAACAAGTTGTACTATATAGAGAAGGGGCTTGTTCTTCAACGTTTGCGTTCAGATCCAGATTTTCAAACATCCCCAGTTTGGACCCAAGATTTCCTTTGTAACGTTATAAAGATGGGGCCTATTTCAGTTTGGAACACTTATTATTCAGGAGTGTTTGCTTCCAGGTTTTTTATTGATGTGTTTCCCCTCCCTTTACAATATGGAAACAAATCCATGATTTTCTTCCTCTTAGGGTTTCTAGTCTCTAGTCACACCTCAGTGTCTGAAAAATTAACACATCACCTGGACTTTACATGTAGAGATTTAACTTTTGATAAACAACAAAGTCAGCTACTGCTGTGCTAGCTATTTTTAACCCACCTTGTGAGTGTGCTTTTTTTATTGCTTTATACAGCATATCTGATTCTCTCTAAAGCACAAACTAAAAAATCTATCCGGCTGTCATTTGCTGCATAGTGCCATCTATCATCATGCAGCTTGGCAGCTCTAGTGCATGACAGAGGGAGAGAGGGGAGCTAAAACAGGAGGCACAGTCAAGGACTTTCACATGTAACAAAAAAAAACTTGTCACAGTTATTTATGACTCTTGCTAGGGCACATAATAGGACACATAAAACCTCTGTTTCAGTTTCAAGCACCTTCACATCCCTGCTCCCTTGTCGAAGTTGGTCGCAGGCAGTTTTGCTTTACACATACAATTTCCTGAACAATGCCGAGCACTTGTGAAGTGACAGTGACAAATACTAGAGATGCTGGCTGCAGCTCTGCAGGCAGCTACAGGAGCAGCGGTGTCAATAATCCAGCCCGGCTGCCAACGATACCAAAACACCAATGTGAAATTCTGCTTCTCTGGCCAACTGCCTTTAGTGTTATTGTTTTGAAGTTGTAAGAAGCTTCCTACGGCCCTATAATCCCAAACCCTATAGGAAACAGAGTGACTCCTGTCTTAATTTGTCAGAGGAAACTGTGCCAGGAATCAGATTCTCTGATCTTCAGTGTAGTTTGGTTTTGTGATGGCTGAATATCCCTATTCCAGAATGAATGGTTCAATTAGGTTTTTTTACCTTTTTGCTGGCCTAGAGTAAGGTCATTTTTGTCAGGTTCTATCATCTCAGCCTTGTGCCGTGGTATTCTTGACTTTGCTGATCATAAAGTAACCTTTGCTTCAGGTCCCAGCTGAGGAATTTCACAGACACTCTGTCTACTAGCTCTCTAGATGACAGGCTATGCAGAGCTGTGCTGCTAAGGGTACCTTGCTAATTAAACATCAAACTTGGGTCCCATCCAATAAATGATCTTTTCTGAAGTACAAAGCAAGAGAGTAAGAGCACAGCTAGATATTAACCTTGATGTCCCCATTAAAGTCCTCTGATACACTTTTTGTTTCCCTTATCTCTATAGTGTTTCTGAGCTCCAGTGTGAAATAGCAGACTATACATATCTTTAATCAAATTAGCAATAGAGAGCCAGGATATACTTGCTGCCATGAAACAACTCAAGTTGAATATAAGGTCCACAAAAATGCCAGGAATAGGAACTAACCAGAAACAGTTGAAAACTAAGCGCACCAACTTTGAATTTAACTAAAACAAACCAAAAAAAACAGGAATACTTGTGGCACCTTAAAGACTAACAAATTTACATGGCTGCTACTCTAAAACAAACCAGAACTTCTCTGCTCCTAAGACAACTGCAAACTAGCTCCACTATGAACCCCCTCATTCCATCTCTATACTTCTGGATAATACCTTTTTAGTATTACCAATTCAAGACCATGTTTATCCAACCAGAATGGCTGTGAACTCTTCCTTAACTTATCAGAACAAAAAACATGCAGACCTGGTAGGAAAACAGTTAGAACTAATTTAAATATAATATTTTTAGAAAGGAATTTGAGGTTCTTCACTGTTTTGAAAGAGCAGTTTAAAAAAAAAAGCGCCAAACCAGGCCATGACCTCAATATCTTTTCTTGTACCTGCCACTTGATTTCTCTGGTATGTTGCTTCCTTGTTTCAGGTATGTTGGAATGAGTGTGCAGGCTACATGCTGCGTGGTGAATTCTAACTTGGTTCTACCACAATCAGAACTATAACTATCTTGTCATGACAGTTCCAACAGGTTAGAATAGTGGAAAGAAGTGTTTAGAGAGTGTTCTGACTTGGTCCTGATATGTTAGCAATATTCATTTTTCAGCTTACTTAGCTCTTCCTCTCATCGGTGATATGAGAAACTTTTTACATATGGTAAAATCTGTCTCTGCCTGTTTCTCAGAAATTCACCTCCCAAACCTCTCCTCAGTTCAATAAAAGACTTCCTAGCAAACAGGACGTCTTGCTGGCTAGTTGCATAAAAACTTGTTTGCCAATGCATTTTGTTTACCAATACATAAATGTTAGGCATAGTATGCACAACATTAATGGGTATGATATGCACTGCGTGTGTGTGTATAATGTGTGTGTGTGTGTATAATGTGTATGTGTGTGTGTGTGTTTGCATTTTGTTTACCAATACATAAATGTTAGGCATAGTATGCACAACATTAATGGGTATGATATGCACTGTGTGCTATAATGTGTGTGTATATATATATATATATATATATATATATATATATATAGTATCCCTCAGCACATTACATAGTTGAAGTCGGCTTTGGCATTAGAAAATGCATAAGCCAAGATACATGAATGGTATGTCCTAGCTCAGGTTTGGATGTACTTCTATGCCTAAATGGTTTGGAATGTAGCATCCAAAACAGAGATAAGAAAAGTACAGAACAAAACAACAAGTTAAGGAACTGTTATGAACTGGTGCTGGATTTCAGTGATGTGCAAAGAGTTCTGTAACTTGTAGAATTATGCTATAAATGCTCCTAGCTGAAATGCATACCTTGCAAGCACACCTTCTGTGCAAGGTGAACATGCTGTGAGAATATGCTTCCCAGCAGGAAGGTATGTGTATGTCTCCTTTTCATAGTGTACTGCTTTGTCTTCAGAGAATAAATTTGACTAAGTTCAGGTATTTGGTCTCTTGAACATTTAAGAACAAACTGTAAGTGTAGTCAATACAAATATAAGCTGAAGCAGCTGTTTGTTCTTCACTTCATCTGCACTAGAAATCACATGCCATTTTCTGTTCCTTGATTCCTTCTTCCCAGGTTAAAAAAAAAACACTCACACTCACACTCACACTCACACTCTCTCTCTCTCTTCTTCTTCTTCTTCTTCTTCTATAACTTTCATGTTATTTCCTCTCTTTATGTTTGGGATCCTTCTTTTCCCACCTTAGTGAAAATAGTAGAGGGATCAAACTTTAAGAAGAAATAACACCTGTTTCCACCAGCACTAATAATTGAGGATGTTTTCTTTACGTAGAAAGTATCTGGTTGGCAGTACCTGCTTTGGCTGGATAGTAGTAACTGGTTCTTGTAGAAGGTACTTGGACAGGTCATTTATGTGGATGTTCATGTCTATCCTTAAAACAACAAAACAAAGTGAATCTTCTTATTTTAACCAATGTTTTGGCATGTTCTTTACCTGCTGCATCTCAGCCAGGGCTTTTCTGGACTTTACTAAGCAAGGTGGCTACAGTGAACTGCAGTGTTGTTGTAGCCATGTTGGTCCCAGGATATTAGAGAGACAAGGTGGCTGAGGCAATTTGATGTGGACACAGCGGGGAAATGAGGCCAGACACGTGCATGGAATTAAGTGGTGGGTCATAATCTTTAGTAAACTTCAGTACAGGAGAGGGGCACTACCCACCCATCACCCATATTCTCCTATACCAGGCATTTAATTGGTTCCAGTGTGGGGATTACAGGACACATTACCATATAAACTTAACTCAGCTCTCTGAATCTTAGGGCCACCGTGAGGGGGACAGAGAGTGCATGAAAGTGGGGGCCTGGGCCTACAAGGTCTGACCTTGGCCTGTGAAGGCCACAAGGTCTCACTTTCTCCCATGAGCCCAAGGCCCATCACCAAAATCCCATGTCTTTTACCTCTCCTAAAGCACTGGGATCTTACAGACCCCTTATTTTTTACTGCCCTGTTGGAACAGCCCTTTACTCCATAACAGTGCATTACACTGACCCTCCTAAAGTGCTGTTTATACCTGCCTGGGGAGTGAAAACTTTCCCATCAATAAATGGAAAGCAAACATTGGTGCTTTTTTTTTTTAATTACTTTTAATGAGGTTTTGGCACTGGCAACCTGCTGTCTGTGAATGCTTGCTGGGCAGGCCGATAAGGAGACCTGCACTCGAGCCAAGTTCCAGGTCTGTTTTACCTCGGGGAAAATCAAACTGCTGTATTGCCTTCTGTCTAAATTCTCTGTCATCCTAATGACCTAGGGCCTGACTCCTGCCGCCTCCCGCCTTGCTCCTGGAGTGGGCACCTGCAGGCCATATCCCTGGCTGAAGCCACCAAGCCGTTCCCTGCTACCCACCAGAAGCCTGAAGTGGGGAGAGGCCTAGCAGGACACAAGGAGCAGTGCATTCCTGAGGCTTCTGCAGCATGCCCCTGGCCTCTCCTCCTGCATGCAAGGGAAGGGGTGGGGACCAAGGCAACAGACCTGTTTCAAACAGTGCCACTGGGGACACATGACCCCACCCCAGCTGCTGTAGAGACACTATATCACCTCCCTCCCCCTCCCCAGCAAGTAGTGGGGGGAGGGGATGTGCCAGCAAATCTGGCCCCACCAGAGCCACCGCTGGTCCCGTCAAGTTTCCCCACCAGTTGAGGCAGGTGGGTGGCATATCTTTTATTGAACCTGAAAAATAGCTCTGTGTAAGCTTGATCGCTTGTCTCTTTCACCAACAAAAGTTGGTCCACCCGCCTCGTCCCCTTGTCTAGCTAAAGTGAACGCTATTATATATCATATAATAGTTCAACACACTGTGCAAATGTGTTCCCTGACACAAAGTCTGCGACTATGGTCTTCAAGCAGGGTTGTTTTTTTTCTATAGCTGCTCACTTAAAGTGATGTCAGAAATCATAAGGGAGATTGAACATACTGACTTAATGTAGTTCTAACAATATGTTTGCAAAAGGGTTTTTTTTTTCCTTTCCAAGTCATTAATAGAGAGTGCATTAGTTCTTCCACCACAGCCTTAGATATGGTAGATGAAATGTCTGACTTACGTATTGCCCAGTGGTACCGTTATGACTGTATGAATTACTTTTGCGTTGTTGACCCATGTGCAATGAATGCTGAGAACCTGTTGTCCTCTTGTTAATTTCTGTCCTCCTTGTATTTTTCCTACATACTTATATCAGAGGGGTAGCTGTGTTAGGCTGGATCTGTAAAAACAGCAAAGAGTCCTGTGGCACCTTATAGACTAACAGACGTTTTGGAGCATGAGCTTTCGTGGGTGAATACCACAGGCATCCGACGAAGTGGGTATTCACCCACGAAAGCTCATGCTCCAAGACGTCTGTTAGTCTATAAGGTGCCACAGGACTCTTTGCTACATACCTATAGCATCTTCTAACTGTGCAGCATTCTGTGGAGTGGAAAAACATTTCTGATAGGAGTATGAAACCTCCGATTTAGAACAAACATGAATTTCTGGAAAAACCTGCAAGGAACCACTACCAGTGGTGACTATAAAATCCATGCAGTGGACCTTTTATATGGTTTACACTTGGTCTTTAATGCTCTGCATTTTACTTTGGGTTTGCTGCTCTGGTAGATACAAGTTTACATTTTCATATCAGATTTCAAGTGTTTTGGGAAGCTATGGAACTGTAAATCCTTGGGGGTAGGGGCTGTTTCCTCTTTAAATTTAGAAAGAACGTGGCATATGTTGGATGCTACCACAGTGTAAATAATTATTAATGATATGAATGCCTGGCTATGCAAGTGCAAAATTCAGAGGTCATTGCTATTGAAAGAGCTTCGTTTTTGTTTTTTGGGTTTTTTTTGTCCTTTCTTACTCCAAATTGTATTTATTTTGAATACAAAGATATTCACTCTCCCTCCCTTGCGCTATATTTTACAAGGCTATGAAAATGCTGCAATAAAGCTGGTTGCCATAGTCTGGGTGTGTTGACCCTGAGCCTCGATGAGGCAAAATAATTACAGAATGTAGGTGAATGCACAAATTTTGAATTAACGTGTGTTTTTAGAATTGGAATATGGCTAAGAATAACTGTACGACAGATGTCGGTATTCCTCACTCCTTTGTTTACATTTTCAGCTCTCTCCTTCTCCTATAAAATGAAGGTTTCAACTTGTTCCTCAGTAGTATCCATTGGATTTGTTTAATAATTAAACATATCTGATTTGGTTGGCTCGTGCTTTGGAAATATACACTCCAGTTAAAAGAGTAAAGGTACGTGCTAAATTCAATGGCCTTTGCATGTGAAAATTAGCCACGTTTTGTAACCTTTCCCCCTTAAAAATAAAATCTGTCCCAGAATGTCCTTTTCTTGGGCCAGATTAAAAAAAAAAAGGCATTGCAAACATATGCCTAATTGGAAAGGGGGGGCTGTACATACAGATGAGCATAAATAGTCATTTGTGCACACAACCATCTGATTTGCCCACACCAACCTGGGAAATTGTGCACAAAAACTAGGTATGCAGTTACGTGCATTTGCATGCCTAACATTTTCTGAAATCTCTGCTCATAATATGTTTTCCCTACATTGTAGATTAACATATAGTGAAAGATCAACAAGCAGAAATAACACGTCTTTTATCCTAATGGGGAATATGGTGGTGGGATTTCCTTTTTCTATCTTATACTCATTCACGCAAACCATGTTGTCTGTCACATGAGTGCATCGACACATATTTCCAACATGTAAAAAGTCGACTGTTGTTCAAGGGTGCCTATCAAAGTTTTAGATGTGGCTTTAAAGATGTTTCTGCACTAAAAAATGTACCTAATTAACACATTCTTTATTAGGCAGCCAATGAATCACTGTTCCAAAGTAAAAGGGTTTAAAGGTTTTTTTTTTTTAAATCAAGCTCTTAATTGAGTTCAGAATTTTAAATTATTATTAAATATTTAGCCCTATTTGGAATTTTATTTCCTCTGATGGCACAATGCATTGTTCTTTGCCTGAGATTCTGACACCAATTTAGCAAGATGTGGCAAACATACAGCTACCAAGGAAATAGTTTCCTTAGCAACAAGGAACCTATTGACAACTCTCAACGCAGAACCCACTTCAGCCCCAATCTGTGGTGTTTCTATTTTTCTGTTTTCTACTGTTCTTTGCAGCTTTACAAGTGTGACATTAGAGGATCGAATTCTGCTCTCCATATACACACAGGCAACATCAGATCCAATGGCAATTGCACATGTGTGTAAAAGAAGATGTTGGTGAACTATGGTTTGTGCCATTAAAACCTGCATATGTATCACTGCATATTAATACTTAAACCCTGTCTGCCATTTGAGGTATTTCTCATTCTAAGTAAGACTGCAGTAAAATCCAGTGGTAAGCTAAGTACCAGTTTTTACTAATGCCCATTGTAAAGTAGGAGGAATAAGAACATGACTTTAGTTATCTATAGCCAGAAGACATTTTGGACAATGAATATTTACATGTAGTCAATGCAAGAAACCTGTATAAATACAACATTAAGCATAAGACGGAAAACCAAAAACATTCAGGAAATTCAAGGTGGATGAGAGAGAGAGAAACTGTTAACCAGTATAACACTTGAGAACTGGCCTTTGCCCCACTTATACTGTCAAAAATAGAATAATGTATTTTCCTCTTTTGATACGAATCAAGGAAAGGAACTAATTCTGCTTTCATGGAAGTGTGGCTAATAATTTTGATGGGAGAAGATCAGTACACCTAGAACAGGAGTAGGCAACCTATGGCATGCGTGCCAAACACGGCACACAAGCTGATTTTCAGTGGCACTCACACTGCCTAGGTCCTGGCCACCAGTCCGGGGGGGCTTTGCATTTTAATTTAATTTTAAATGAAGCTTCTTAAACATTTTAAAAACCTTATTTACTTTATGTACAACAACAGTTTAGTTATATATTATAGACTTATAGAAAGAGATCTTCTAAAAATATTAAAATGTATGACTGGCACGCGAAACCTTAAATCAGAGTGAATAAATGAAGACTCGGCACAGCACTTCTGAAAAGTTGCCGACCCCGACCTAGAAGGTTACCTATTCATTACAAGGCTCCCCCATTTCTCTAAATCACTTTCTTATTAATTCTATCAGTGCATTTAGACACGTGTCTCCCATTTAGATCCCAGTCCTGCAGGTGATTCCATAGAGAAGAAAGATAGGCCCGTGGTTCAGGCAATAGCCGAGGAGTTGGTTGGGAGAGCTGGGTTAAAATCCCTGCTCTGTTTAACCTTTGGAAAATCACTTAGGCTAAGATTTTCAAAAGTGACTAGTGATTTGGAGCATTTCAATTTTTGGATGCCCAACTTAAGGCACATTAAAGGGACCTGACTTTCAATGCTGGGCATCTACCCTCAGAAAAACAAGCCTCTTTAAATTGTCTCAAGTTGAGGACCCCAAAATTGAGGCACTCAATGTATCATGAAACATTTCTGAAAATCTTGGCCTTAGTCTCTCTGTGCCTCAATTTCCCTTCTGTAAAATAGTCCCTTATAGAGGGGTTGTGCTGATAAATACATAGAAGGTACTCAGATACTATAGCAATGCATAGATTCATAGATTCCAAGGCCAGAAGGAACCACTATCTGTCATCTAGTCTGATCTTCGGTATAATACAGGCCAGAGAACATCCCAGAAATAATTCTTAAGTGTATTTTTTTAGAACACCATCCAACCTTGATTTTAAAATTGTCAGAGAGAGAGAATCCACCACACTCCTTAGTAAATCGTTCTGATCGCTAATTACCCTCAATGGCAAAATGTCAAATAGCACAAGGCCAAGAACCAATCCCTGCAGAACCCCACTAGAAACGCACCCTCTTGATGACATTTCTCCATTTACAATTACGTTTTGAGACCTATCAATTAGCCAGCTTTTAATCCATTTAATGTCTGCCATGTGAATTTTATATTGTTCAAGTTTTTAAATCAAAATGTTATGCAGTATCAAGTCAAATGCCTTTCAGAAGTGTATTATGTCAGCACTATGACCTTTAACCATCAAACTTGTAATCTCTTCAAAAAAGGGTATCGAGTTAATTTGGGGACCATATAAGTGCCTAAGATACTGGCTGACTTCAGTGGGCTTCAGTGTAGGCACAGGGGCTGGCTGCATGGAGGAGTTTGCAGCACCAGGTCCTCAAGTTGTAATCTCCTTGGGTTAACGACAATCTTTTTGCACTTTGTGCAGCACCAAGCATGTCACTGGCACTTAGCAAATAACAAACTATTGTTATTGATTTCAGTCTCATCGCTTAATTAATACTGAGGTGATGATCCTTTCTTCAAAAATGAAACTGGGAATGAATTAGTTAAATTTTATGCTATGCTTTGAAATTACAAAGCACTGTATAAATGCTAAGTCTTAACATTATTATTACATCCAGCCAGCTGCTATTTGGAACTCAGTGTTTTGTTTCCGTCAGCGTTAAGGACTTGGGGCCAAATTTTCAATAAGGTCTCCAAAGCCTACCAAGTGTACAATCACAACCATGTGCTCATATTCATTTTCACCCTAACTGTTGCACAATCTTAACACTGTATACAATTAAAGGAGAAGGAGGCAGAGAATGACGAAGATACAGCTTTTGGGCTGAGAGATAAAGCTTACCCTGGCGAGCCGCGTGCCAAAGGTTGCTGAGCCCTGGTTTAACTGTTTATATTTATCAGTGAATTTGCCTGAAGTGTTTGTTAAGGATGCTTGCTCAGGTTTGCAAAGGCTGGTGTATCTCCACTTTCCATTGATGGAAGTGGTGAACCAATTAATAAATTTGCACTGTCCATCTTGAGCAGTGCAAGATGGTATATTCCTGAGATACAAGACTGGGAGCTGGGGGGATTTGACTGGTGCCTTTCTCTGTCTGATTCATGTGTGGCTCTGGGAGCATTCATGCAATCTAGCTGAGTGTGGGGCTCCACATGTGGGTGTGCTGAGTGATAACAGGGCCTGGAGGGGTTTGCTGCTTGTCACTAGCAAAGCATTGAAAGAGATAGCCCAGGATGGAGAGTTGAAGAGGCACAGCAGTCCCCTCAACTCTCACTCCGGGGATCCCGTCACAGAAATAACTTCAGAAATCCTTCCAGAAGCAAGTATGTAAGGAGAAAATGTGCTAAATGTAGTGCACCATTTTGCGATCACTACTAGTCTTCATTTTTTTCAGCTGAAACTATTTGCCAAATTTGCCCCATATTCATGAGTAGTTTCCATTGACCTAAAACTATATATTTTTGGCTAATAAACTATTTATCTGAAAAATTTTGCCCAGCTCTATTGGATTGTGCAGCTGAATAGCACTTATGCCAATTATTTTTCCCTTCCCAGACCTGAATGACCCAATTCACTTCTTTTGTTTGCATCCTTTTCTTGTAGAAAAAGATCACAAATGTTCAAATTCTTGAACCTGTGGCAGCTCTTTAAGAACTCTACTTTCTTGCGGCTAAACTGCTTTAATTAAATTGCTGTATCAGCAATTCCACATTGAACAATTCTTTTATTTTGAATGGTTGTGATTTGATTATCTCTTCCATGAAACCTTGCAATTGTGTGGATATGCTTTTGTATAATTAGATGAAGTGCGATCTGAATACCAACAATATTTCCTAGCCATTGGTTTTAGAAAACCTTGCCAGAGAACATGCTAGTAATAAACTGAAGGGTTTTTTATTTTGATGCAAATACAAGTATTATAATCACCATATACTTTTGCATTACTTGTTCTCCAATCTGAGGAAATGCTGATTTTAAAATATAACTTGATACAAATTATTCAGTGGAGCATAATAAAAAAACATGAAACTTCCTTCCATAACAGTTTTACAGGCATTTGGGCAAGGACAGTAATAGTTCAGTAGAATTTTTGTTAAAAACTGCTAGCTAAGATGCTCTTGTAAGAAGTCTAATGCAGTGTGCAAGTATGCACCTGTGTAAACATACACAGTATGGGGCCAAACAATCGGATTATGCAGGCATAACTGAGAGAGCATAATTTGGTCCATAATCCTTAATTGATTTCTCTGAAACTGTACTCTGAAGTATTTCCTCAAAAGTGCAAGGTATTCTGTTGATTGCCGCCTGACAGTTGAAGGTGATAGTGATTGAAGTGTGCAGACTGATGCCATCTTGGCTTATCTATAGAACATGTACAGGAGATAGAGCTGAGCGAATCATTGACTTTTTTGGTTCAGTGACCAAACTGAAAAAAATTTCATTTCATGTTAAGCAAAACATTTTGATCAAAATATTTTTTTTAATTTGGTTTGGGGATGTTTTTATTCTTTTGTAATTAAAAAAATCTAGCTACATTTCTAAATTTCAAAATGAAAAGTCAATTTTGACTTTTTAAATTTGTTTTTCAGCTGAAACTATTTGTCAAATTTGACCCAAATTCATGACTATTTTCCATTGACCCAAAACTGTAATTTTTGGTTAATAAACTATTAATCCAAAAAATTTCACCCAGCTCTAACAGGAGAGGCATCACAATGTTCTCCAAAAGCAACAAAGAATCCTGTGGCACCTTATAGACTAACAGACGTTCTGCAGCATGAGCTTTCGTGGGTGAATACCCACTTCTTCAGATGCAAGATGTTCTCCAAACTATCCTGTAAACTTGCTTCAATCCTTTGGCTCATCCACTTTTAGGGACGAGATGGAAGTCCAGTTTCTAGTCCCATGTAATCCTTGGCCTCACTGATATAGGGTCTGATGAATCTGATCACTCAGATGGTGATCTTGCTGATGGGGCTGCCTCAAAATGGCTTTGCAAGCTCTGTGTCTGATAAGAAGACCATTACTCAGGGATTACCCAATATATCATGTCTTCTGCATTTCTCTCCCTTTTAGACTGTAAGCGCTATGGAGGGGGGGTCTGTCTTTATTTTTGTGTGTGGTACAGTGCTGGGCACAGTGTCAATGCTAGACATACTAAATAACAATGCAGACACTTCTCATGATCCAACAACTTACTTCATTGGCAATTCGTTCCCAGAGGCAACTAAAAGCCTGTTTGAAAATGTATCCCTCTGTGTATATCAAATAGTGATGATTTTCCATTGACCTCTGCTGGATTTAAGCAAGTGACCTGGAAGAGATTTAACCTCTATATCTTAATGCCAGCTCCCTGAGCCATCCAGTCCCTCATGCTCAACATAGGTGTAATTTTTGTTTTTGTGTGTGGGAACAGACATTTCAATCTCTTGCTTTCATCTCTGGTGCATAATGATGCTGAAGAGTAACATTAGGGATATGCTATTGCTTCAGTTTTCCCGACACTTATTAAAAACTCCAGATGAATACACCACTGCCTGTTGAGGTCACTCATGCTGAAACTCAGTGTTACATAGATATTGAATGCTGTGGATTTACCATTGCTGAATTTATGTAACCAGCCCCCCCCCATGCCTCTTTGGCTATAGATTATCCGGAATTATGCCAGAGGAGGCAGGATCCTGAGATTCACCAGGGCAGATTCACTCCAGTCTGCCAGCAGCAAGTGCAACCCAAGAAAGGCCAGGTGTGGGAAGCGTATTGTCAGGTCATCTAATCAAATTCAGAGCTTTTGTGAAGCCCTGCTGAAAACTAGAGCAACCTCAGTTCCCTGGTGGCTGACTTCCCCCTCCTCCTGGGGTTCACAGGAAGTAGTTGGTCTCTGCCCAACCATCAATGAATCTGGCCCACGTAGCTTGGACTGTAATTTGTGGGTTTTTTTAACAAAAGAAGTGTGAGGCTGTGAGAGCAGGTTGAGTTTATCAAAACGAATTTAGTGAGTCTAGAGAGTTCAGAAATAGACCAAGCCAATTCTGTACTGTCGCTGCTCAGTGGCCTGTACGTCATCTTGAGCGTCTTCATGTTTTTACAGATGGCTGCATTGAGTTAGAGGCTCATAGGAAAAGGAGCTGGAAAGGTTGTCTGCGAGATGTCAAACACCACATTTCTTTTTCTATTTTCATGACGCTGGATTTATATTTGCTCTAATAAATATAATGCATATACCAGCAAATCTCTCTGTAAATATACAAATTATTCCATATCTAAAAATGAAAAAAAATCTGTCAGAATAAGAATTTCAAGGGGCTTTTGTTTGTTTATTGCTATGTGGAGTTTTGTTATACTCACTAAGGATATTTATAGTTCATTCAACCCTAAAACCTTCAAATTCCACCAGTTCTGGGTGAAGGAGACGGGGGTTGTTTGTTTGTTTGTTTGTTTGTTTGTTTGAACAGGAACACAATGATGTTCCAGCAAATTCACATGGGAAAGGTAGAATTTGAAGGCCCTGCATATGAAATACACAAAAACAGAAGATAATGGAGATGAACAGCACAGAGGCCAACTAAATATGTATAGGCAATCATGCTATTCAACTACACTATGTAGTACCTAGAGAAACTACCACTGACAATAACAAGGTATTGGATCACCTTATCAACACATGGCACCACTGGCATATCATAAACAGGCTGGAACATGACAAAGGACTAAGTTAACAGAACAAAGATGCCAAGAAGCAACACAAATATCCATGATCAAGCTGTGGCAAATGAATATGTATGAGGACTCAATGACACAGGGGGGACTGGCAGCTAGTGAGTGTGGGGGAGAGAGGGACGTTCTGTGGGGTGAGTGGGACCAGAAGTCTGGGGAGTCCAACCTTAATTCACCACCCCTTGTTTGTATGCATAGTCTTATTCCATTATCACATACTATTTTTTTCATAGGACCCTGGCCACATTCAATACACAGGATTGACCTGCTCTGGGGATGAATCAGGGCTGTGTACTGATGGAGACAATTGTCTGTCGGACCTCTGCTTCATTTGTTGTAGAAGTTGAAAGGTGTGTAGTAAATGAAGCAGGGTTTGCAAAAGACAGGAGATTTAATCAGAGTGCTGCTCTGGAGGATTGAATTCTATACCTGCCTTGGCCACAGAATTTTTATATGTGGTGCCAGAGAAGTCACTAAAACCAACTTTTCACACACGGTCACTATTGTATGTTCCTCACATTATGGGTGTCCAGCATGAGACCCTGGGCTAAGCAGTCACAGCTGTTACTAAAGTCAGTGGGAACTCAGCTCTGAAAATACAAACTGATATGTAATATTAGGTACTCTGAAAAATCAGGTCCCAGGCGTCTCAAATTGGGCACACAAAATTAGTGAACACTTTTGATCTTTATCTCTGCCTCAGTTTCCCATCTGTAAAATGGGGATAATAGCTTCTCATCTTAAAGAGGTGTTGTGAAAATTAATTAATTAATGTTTGGGAAGCACTCAAGGGCCAGATTTTTAAAGATATGGAGGTACATAAAGATTAAAGCTGAGGAACTTTTTGGTTTTTTTGGTCAAAACTTTTCTGCAAAAAATTCAAATTTGGTAGCACGAAACATTTTATGAATTCACGTCAGTTTTGCCAATAATTCGTCTAAAAAAACTTAGAACCCCCCAAAAATTCTGAAAAATCAAAACATTTTGCATTGAAATTAACTTTTTTCTTTTTCTTTTTCTTAAATGCAAACACAGAAAAGAAAAGTGCTTGAACTTGAAATTAAATGTTTGGTTCCAGGTCAAACTAAGTGTTTTGTTCAATCTGAAATTGTTTTCTTTTTATTTTCACTGAAAATTGTAAAATATTTCATCTTCTGGTCAACCCAAACAATTTTTTTTTTCAGAATTGCCAGTGAATCAGAAATGCTGCTGTTTATGCAGCTCTACTAAAGATGCAGACAGGTGCATGGTGGGCTTTGAAAAAGCACTTAGATACCTAAATTCTATTGATTTCACTTTAGAAAATCCCATTAAGCAGTGTTTCCCAAACTTGGGACACTGCTTGTATAGGGAAAGCCCCTGGTGGGCCGGGGGCCAGTACATCCCTCGGCCCGTGTCGCTTTCCATTGTCCTGGTGCGGCAAACCGCGGCCAGTGGGAACTACCATTGGCCGGACCTGCGGACAGGGCAGGTAAACAAACTGGCTCAGCCCACCAGGGGCTTTCCCTACACTAGTGGCGTCCCAGATTTGGGAAACACTGCCATTAGCATCATTCAGCATCTTTAGCTCCCTAAATACATTTAAAAATCTGGCTCTCAGATACTAGAAAACCCCAGGAGAAAATTAATTATTCTGTATTCAGAACAAGGTTTGAATAGTGTGAAATAAATAAAGCATGAGGCCACATTAAACAATAAGGATAAAACAAAATGTTGAATAGCTGCTCATTCAGTGAGCACTGTCCAGCCTGTGCACTGAATGAGGCTAGGGACCAGTGGAAAAAATAGTATGTGACCATGTAATTAAAGACACATGCACCAGGGGAGCAAATTAAGGTTGCATATATAACTATAATTTTGGCATTTTCCAACTTCTGGAGTGTTTCACTTTGCAACCTTAATATTCTTTTAGCATATTTTTGTTTGTAATATATACATTTTTCAAAGCCACCTTGAAGATTTGGTGCCCAAATTCATACTAAATTCAATGGGGATTGTTTGTCCAGATCCCTTAAGTGTCTTTGAAAATCTCATCCACAGTAGATATTTGCTGGCAGTTCCAAATAAAATAAAATAAAACCCTGTTTGACCAAAAACAAAACCGAAAATTCTGAAAAATGCCCTGAAATGATTCACTGACACATTTTTTAAAATAAAAGCAAAAGAAAGTCCTAGAATCTATGAATCTATGAAAATGAAGGGCTAGATTCACAAAAGAGCGGGAGGAGGAGGTGGCAATAGTGGTGCTGCCCACTTTATAACTTTAAGGGTTTGTCTATTCAGTAGATGGGAGCATGTTGCCTAGCAGGAATACGCAGATCTGCTAGCGCTACTCAAGCTAGCTCTGTAAAAATAGCAGCATGACCACAGCTGCCCAAGTACGTGCCCAGGCCAGGTAGGATTGTACTCAGGCAGCTAGCCCAACCCATGCTATTTTTAGTATGCTAACTGGAGCAGGGCTAATGGGTGTCTGTCTACCCATGCTGCAAAATACCCTTGCAGTGGTTGTGTAGCCATGCTTACAGTCCCGTGGTTAAAGCACTCGCATGGGAGATATGGGTTCAATTTCCCACCTCTTCCTCATGTGAACTTGAGTCTTCAGCAATGCAGGAGAGTGGCCTGGGCTATGGATATTTTGCTGGGCTGTCTCTCAATCTCTTTCCCCCACTCCCTTCATTTTTGTGACTAGCACCTAAATCCCAAGAAAAAAGAATTGGCCAAAACTATTTGGTGAATTTGTGTCAGATTTGTGAATAGTTTCAGGTCAATCAAAACTGCACTTCCAGGAGAATAAACGATTTGTTCAAAAAATATTGCCCAGCGCTAATTCACAGTATTTGGTTAGCAAACAAGAAGGGAACAACCTTTCGCTAAATTACAATGCTAATTTCCATTATTATTCAGAAAAGCCATGCGAAATAGACTGGGAGGTTTTCTTCCTAGACTTTCAATACACATCTTTGTCACTTTCTATTTCCCTAGTAAAAATATCCAGATACAAGTGTTCTGCTGTAAAACTGAGTAAATATATGAACACTTCAATAATGAAAATGCACCCAAATCAGCAAATGATGTTCGATCTCTCTGTGAATACACTGGGGACCCAAAATCCAAAAGTTTTGGTGACCATCAGATTTTGGGCATTCGGTATTGGACTAAGGTACCAGTTTTTGCTAATGATTTGAAAGGCAGAGAAATAATCCAGTGACTAGGCTGCAGGCTGAATTGACTACAAATTACTACATGTTTCTAAGGTTAATGAGAGAGGAATTGAACACGTTCACACATGTGGATATCTCTGTTTCTGTAAAAGCTGTTAATTTAGGATAGCAGTAATAAACCTATAAATTAAAGGTTCTTAATTGTCACTAGAAAATATTGCTATTTTTGAATGCAAATGTAAACTGGGGGTGGGAGGCTTTCTTTTTTTAAAAAATGAGCATGAGTTAAGCAAAAAAAAAAACCCTAGGATTTTATTTTTCTTTTAGCTTTAACTGGGGAAATGCTGAATATGCAGTGATTTTTTTTTACATTAATAATAATAGGAAATGGTAGATAGTGGCATCTCAGCACAATTCTAATTTAATGAGAAACAATAAAATAGTTTTCCAAAGGGGCCTATTTAGGCCCAAGAAAAGGGAATATTAAAGTTTCAAGATTTATTTTACTTTCGTTAAAGTATGCTGATGTGCATTTTCTATGGCTATATTCTATCTGTTGATTAGATCTTTTATAACTTCCTTATTTGGGAGGAAATTGGACTGGTATTCTTCAGACCAGATCACTTCAAAAAGTTGTTCCACCAGGTCATTTTATTATAGTTAACAGTTGTGTTGATCTACATTGCAAAACATTTGCTTTTGTGTATGTATAACACAGTTTTGTGCAATAAAAAGGAGTGCAGATTCCAAATTCAGTTGCACGAATCTGGATCTTAAAGGTTTGGGAAATTGAGGGGTTAATTACTGATCAAATCCTGTGGAAATGCTATGGAAGCCTCTCTAAACAAATTGGTTCTTATGTGCAACATTGTGGTGGTTTTGTGGTGTGGATGAATATCTGGTAGAAACAGGAGAGAATCCATTTAAGGTTAATGAGTATTGTATGAATATATCCAAAGGAGAAATTTGGCCCATAGCTTTAGCTACTTGCCCAACCGTGCCCAGGTGTTTTCTTAATATTATTTTTGTTGTGTGAAAAGACACAACAGCACCTTTGGCTGGAAATGTATTTCTCTTTGTCTTAAGGATAAGTTAAAGGTGACCTGCAAAAGGTCTTGCATCATTTATCTATTATAGTTATCCAGATCTGCAGCCCTTCTTAAGTCCCCTTAAAATTGTCTTTAGGTAGCACATGTGGATTTCTGTAGCGTATGGGAACCTTCATCTGTTGTAGGGTTGACATATAACCAGCCCTACACAAGTTCTTCTGAGATCATTTGTACTAAGGAGTAATCTGGGGCTGGGAGAGGGAGAGGGACAGAGTGTGATATAACAAATTTTGTAACATGGTTGGGTTCTTTTATTGAAAACAAAAAAAATCATGTGAACTTAGTGTTGGTAAAAGACAAATATCCTAAAAACTATAATGGCATTAAGAATTGGATTCTACCATTGGTAAATACATTTAGATGGGAGTAACTGGGAGGAGATGTACTTTTCAGAGCAGTTCTCTGTTACAGAACTATTCTCTTCTTTAGTTGATCTTTCACTTTATCTCTGAATTTCTTCATATTTGATTTGGGAATTATAGATTTTCTGGACTAGTTTACCTTCCTCATGCTAAATCAACTGTGTCTTGATAATGGGAAGAGCTTTAGTTTCTGATCATATAACCCCATTCATTTTCAGCTGTTATGTTCTATGTAACATCACAGCATCCTCTCTTCAGTCCATTGCAATTCTTCTTCTATAATTGGGCTTCAAAACTTGTGTTTTCTCCTTCCTTTAAAAATGTACATGCATATAGTCCTAGGATATTTGACTAGTCTGAGACAATAAAGGAAGTGACATTTTCTGAACCGTAACAATTTAGCTTTTAGATCATCCATCCCCTGCCTTGTTTTAGGTGCTCATTTCTAACCCAGATGTCTTGAGACACCTTCTTGGGTAAATTTCAGTAGATACCAATATGATCAGGAGTGACAGTATACTTGCATTATAGTTCCATAATTAAGTGCTGGGATGTGGATTTAAAACATCATTTACTAGTTTCTCACTCTATAATATCTGTTTAGAAATTAGGAATTCACTCTGTCTCCTTTTCATTACAAACTTCTATGCTTAAAAAAAAAAGTCTCTCTTCTGAAGGACACTTCCTGTATAATCCCTTTGTTAGGATAACGGGACCATCTGGTCCCATCCATCTCACTGCAATTTGATCCTGGGTTAATTGCATGCTGTCAGCAAGCATGATTGACACTGTATGTTTTCTCTCTTCACTAAGAGTAGTTCATTCCCAAGGCAGCTCTTCTGAATTGTAGGACATCTTTTCAAAGGGGCTTGGGTGGGAACATATACCTTTCTAAAGTTTTACTAGCAGCTCCCTGAATAAAAACATATTAAAATATAGAATAAATCTGTGGCAAGGCTGATGGAAAAGTGAAATTCAGTGGTTTTATAACTATTTTCTGCTGGTGTTTTCTCCTTTTGCGTCAATGAATTAGTGAGCCCATTGGAACAATGGTGAAACATGACTCCCCTTGATGATGCATTTTTGTGACCACGTGATAATATGGACCCAAATTCAGCAATGTGTTTGTGGTCACAATTCTCTTGACTTCAGTGGAGTTGTGCCAATTTATGTCAAGCCTGAATCTGAATCATGAAGTTACAAAATACATAGAAGCATGAAGTACTGCATGCCAACCCCCTCTGTACTAATCTAACTGTCTGCTTATCATAGATTTTCCTGATAATTAAAATCCTGCAGTTCTTACTCAGGCAAAACTCATGATGACTTCAGTATGGGTTTTGCCTGATGAAATGTTAAAGTTTCAGTGCCAGGTGTATGCGGCTTCACTTGAGGTTCAACAATAAGGTCCATGGGTCAGTCACAAGAGCTTTATGTTGTGCAGTAAGTGTTCTCTGGCTCCTGCAGCACCTGATTTACAGCATGTCTACTGATGGACGACCAAGATTCACTGTTTGCCATGAAAAGAAAAAGGCCAACCAATTCATAAGTTTAAGGAAAGCCGGTTTTAACAGCTCTATTAGTTTTACAGTTCAGACTTTTGCAAGCTTCTATTTGTTATGTTTAAGTCATTTGATTGCGAGAGTTTGAGGTCTAAAATTCCATAGGCCTAACGCTTCACTACTATGTGCCTTATGCAACCTTTACACCCATGTGAAGTGGATGTGTAATGCAACCAGAGTAGAATGGTAGCATTCTACATTCGCTTCCAACTCTTTTTGCATAGGTCTAAATGATGACACCAAGCAGTGGAGACTCATGCCCCATTTTTCCAAGCAGGGTTTCTACTGGGAGAAGGCACCAGTGCGGTTCATTCATTCAATATCAACTACACAGTAGGGAGACACATAAGGGTGCTTAAAGTTGTAGCAAGTAAAGGTAAACACCACAGGGGGCAAGAAGATGTAAGAGGAAGTAAGAAGCAGCCAGTTTTCTATTACAGATTCTTACACCTTCAGCTGGTTACTTTTCCTGCTACAATCTTGCTCTTCCACCCCTTCAACAGCTCATTTAAACCTCCCCAATCTTACCCCCACCATACAGGGAGGTGAAGACTTCCCCTTCATCTCTCAGGGAATCAGAGATGCTTACACTGTATGTAGGTATATCACTGTAACATTCGCACCAGCTCTGAACCTGGTCTCATGTATTTATTCCCACAGATCCGGAATAACTAACTGACCAAATACCTATGAAAATATTCATCTGCCAACCATTTTCTATAATCTTTCCAATGTTGTTGTTAGTTATTATTTGTGTTGTAATAATACCTAGGAGACCTGTTCAGGACCCCAGATCCTGTACAAACACCGAACAAAAAGATGGTCCCTGCCCACAAGAACTTGCAGTTCATCCCATCCAGCATCTCAGACCTGAATATATCACATACTAACTAACTAACTGATGAGCCAGGTTCTATTCTCAGTTGCATTGTAACTGAGAATGGAAACTGGCCCTTCGTTGTTGTTGTTCCCCCTTTAGATGTGTGATAACTGGTGGATCTCCTTGTATAAGATGACGTGGGCCCTCCATAATATTATCGAACGTCATTTGGAGTAGAAATGACTGTTCCTTTCTGTTAATTTCTTTGGCTGTTTTGTTTGGCAGTTGCTATAATTTAACCACAACACCTCTTCTTCCCACCCTCCCCTCCCCACTGCATTGTAGATACCTTCCTGTTTCTTCTCATGATATCTTTCACTGCAACCCCCAGTTCTCCTACACAAGAATTAACATATTACCATGTTACACCTCAAAATACTACATCATGTTACATCACAATACTATGCTCCCTCTGATCATTTCTTGGATATTATTCATATCTCAAGCATCTCACCGATGAGCTGGCGAGATGTCGAAGACAGTATTGTCCGTACTAATTCCATCCCTCACCGCATTCGGCAATTGTCAGTGAGAACAATGTTCACTGAATTAAACTTGTTCCTAGTCATCAAATTACTATAACTTAGTTTCAGCAAATACAGTAGCTGCTCAAAAAACACATTACTTTGTGGAGCTGGGTGAAATATCTTGCACATATAGCAAATGCGGCAAAATTTGCCAGTTCACTGATTTTGCAAAAAGGCCAATAAATAAAAAAAAGAGAGCGAGAGCAAGAAATCCCCATTTTTTCCTACTGTAATATCGCTAATTACCACATTAGCAAAAAAGATAATTTCATCAACAAAAAAGTGGTATTTGTACATTTCATGTAAGTGATACTGGAAGTAGTAAACAGGAACAAAGTTTGTCACGCTTGTTCAGACCAATACTGGCAACTACATGACAGCATGGAGGTGGGGAAAAAACCAACCCAGGGCCAGGTCCTGGGAAGGAGCATTGTCTAGTGGGTAGGGCACTGGATTGGCCTCAGATGAATTCCTGTCTCTGCCACAGCTGTGTGCCTTTGGGCAACTCATTCTAGGTCTCTGTAACTCTGTTTCCTCTGCCATATTTTGCTTGTCTTGTCTAGTTAGACTATAAGCTCTTCGATGCCGGGACTGTCTTTCACTATGTACAATGCCTAGCACATTGGTTCCCAATCTTCGGAGGAGCATCTAGACACTAGAGCAGTGGTTCCCAAACTCTGGTCCATGAGCTTCAGGGCAGTCCTTAGGCATAGGTGGCATACACGGCTGCATAGGGCACCCAAAAATTTGGAGCACCACCAGGATGTGGGACTGTTCTGCTTGTGCTGTGCTCTGACTCCACTGTCCCTACCCATAGGCAGGCTGGCCAGGATTGTGTGCAGTTTGCACTCGGCGTCTTCCTAGCTGCATATGTGCAGAGTGAATCAGGGCAACCAATCAGCAATGTGGGTGGGAAATTTAAAAAAAAAGGGGGGGGAAGAAAGTGGAAGAAGCCCCCTGACTCCTCCCTCTCACTGCTCACTCCCTTCAGCCCACCTGGTGGCCAGAGGGCTTCTCTCCGCTCTATGGGAGATCAACAAGATAGGAACTGGCATGGAGCTGTGGGTGCTGGAAGGGAGCCGTGCACGCTGGAGAGCAGAATCTCCTCTCAAAGCTGGGGGCAAGGGGGCCACTGGCCAGAGCTTCCATCACCCCCCATGCAGATTAACACACAGGCCAACAGGGCCCAAGGCCAGTGCTCCCCCCCCGGACAATATGGGACCCCCAGAAAAATGGGCACCCAAGCAGACAGCCCAAGCTGTGGGGTGGAAGAAACCCCAAGCTCACCTGGGTGCCCTGGCAGAAGCTGTGCCAGTGGGGCGGCAGAGGGAAGCCCCAAACCCCAGCAGAAGCCACACTGGGTGGGCAGCAGAGGGAAGGACAGTGCCAGGCAGGGGGTGGGGTGACTGTGCCCCTCGACAGACTGAGGTCAGCAGCACCGGCTGGAGACTGCCTTCAGTGGATCCCCTGCCTTCCCCTCCCCCATCCCTCAATATCCCCCCTCAGGTAACTTGCGTAGGGCCTCATAAATCCTAAGGATGGCCCTGATGAGCTTGATGGTCCATCAATTCATTTCATACCAGCTGAGGATCTGGCCACTACTATGTAATGCTGCACATAGGGAAAGTTTTCCTGCCTGATCTCTGTAGTCATCAGTTTATGTCCTGAAGTATGACATTTGATTAACCTTAATTCAGCATCGGTAAGTGTAAATGTTGATACTGGTGGTAGTGGAGGCATATTGAGAAAATTACAACTTTTACTGTAATATAATATTGGCAACATTCTGTCAGTTTCACAAAACATCTCCAGCTTCTCTGCCCACTTTTGCTGAAGCAAACAAATATAATCATTTTTACTCACTCCCACCTCTACATTGTTGTCCAGAGCATAGTCATGACATGTAGGATATAATCTTAACATAATTCATGCTTTTTTGCCACAAAATAAATGAGTATTTTAGGTTTATAATGCCACATATTATAATACTGGATACTATGAAAAGCAGTAGCTGATTTACAGGCAAACATTCTGACTGCAAATATCTAAAGTATTATACACAGGATGTGGTTATCTGTCCCTTTGTAGATACATCATGAGTATACATATAGTGTAGACTAGAAAATTAATAAGCTGCTCAGAAGTTTAGTTGTGTTCATTTGTGTCTCAGCACTTTGACTGGGCTTAGCCCTTGAAAACACAACCCACATGTTGATATACCTTTTGTAAATGTCAAGAGAGGATGCACTTATTCCTTTGGATAAGAGGTGGCAAGCTACTGAATGCAGTTTGACTTTCCTGTTGTATTCATCCTGTCCTCCCAAACAGAAAATTCATTTCTCCTAAAAGCTGTAGTCAGGATATTTTCTGTTCACACGGGTAAGGAAAATACATAGCGCTTAAAACCAATCTATGCCTGCTGTCTGGAGCCCTGCTGGGGCTAAGGAAGGAAATGAAGAGAAGATAGAAATCAGTCCCAAATAAATAGTAGAGAGAACCTGACACTCTTCCGCTGTTGAGAGGACCCTTGGATAATTTGGGAAGATAGAAACATAGGACATTGGACTGAAAGGGACCCCTTGGGTCATTGATTCCAGTTCCCTGCTATCACAGGCATCGCTGTCCTATAATCCCATTCATAAACTTTTCAGTTATCATTTATTGTAAGGTTTTCTGTAGATAAGCAGGAAGGGAATTCCTCTGCAGGTTTACCACGCTAGGAGTGAAATCCTAGACCCGTGGAAGTCAATCACAAAAGTCCCATTGATGCCAATTGATTTCACCCCTTAGAAGGGCCTTTTTCTTCTAACACTTGTCAGGAAGCAAGCACTGTTTTAGAATCCTTCACTGAGGATCAAAAATATGCCAGCCTATGCTTTGCTGTGGGTTCTGATCGCAAGGATTCTTAATTTTATTCTATATGGGGTTTTATAGTGTTCATCACTATGGTAGTAGAGCACCTTCCATTAGTGCATTAAGACATATGACTACACAGCTGTCATGTGTTGTTTGTTCTCTCATACTCTCCACACAGAGAGAAATATGTGCCAGGTGGGATCTTGTTTTGATAATGTGTGTCTTTTTAGATAGCAACATCTATCTAGTCGTCTATCTATGTGTTTATATTAGACAGAGCAAGGTTAAAGAAATGTGCCTTGTACTTAGAGCAGAAAGTGGGGAAGTTTGTAATGGTCCTTAGTACCTGGGGGAGTTCATTCCTCAGTCTCAGACCACTCCCAGAGAAGGTTCGGTCACCTGCACAGATGAAATTTACTCTTCTTACTGAGAGTTCTATTGTGCCAGATGTGTGTAGTTGTCAACCATGGTCTTTGTCCCAGAGCTTTAGATGATTGTTTAGAGATGCTGAGCCCAGGCCATGGAAAGCTTTGAACATAAAGAATGAGACCTTGAACTTGATTCAAAATTCAATGGGAAGCCAATATATAGAGCAGACAACAGGTCTGATATGTTCGTGGTAGCCTGTGTTGCTGAAGAGATGAACTGTGATGTTTTGTACTATTTAGAGTTTCCTAAAGGCTGAAGGCTTCACACCCAGGTATATTGTATTTTTGTAGTCCAGCTGAGAGGTGATGAAGGCATGATTAACTGAGGCCAGGCCTTCGTCTGCCAGAATGGCAGGGAGTTTCCTAGCCAGGCACAGAGAGGAGAAGGTGCTATTTGTGGATACTGCTATTTGAGAGCTCAGCATCAGTGAGGAATCCAGGAGTCGTCCTAGACTACAGACTGAATTGACCAGTTGTGGCTATGCATTGTCAACCAACAGAGACCTCACTGTAGCTACCAGTTCTTCATAATACCATCCTCTGCCCACCAGCTTCTGGCAGCTGTTTTTAACCCAAGAGCTGAGCTCATCTAAGCACTGGGCCATCCTAATAGTAATGGTATGGTCATATGTTGTGAAGGATAGGTAGAGCTGTGAATCATCTGCATATTGCTGGCACTTGAGTCCATGTTCTCTGACCCGCTCACCTTGTGGTTGCACGCAGATGTTGAAAAGGAATGCAGAGAGAATTGATCCTTGTGGAACTCCATAAGTCAGGGGGTCTAGTGGTGGAGGTGCAGTTCCCCTTCACTACTTATTGGGAGCATCCTTCCAAGAAGGACTGAAACCATTTTAGCACATGCCCTGGACCCCGCCACTTCTCTCAGGTGAGACAGCAGAATATCCTGGTCAATAGTGTTGACTGCTGCAGAGATATCCAGGAGGATGAAAATGGATGTCTGTTCTCTATCCATTGACATTAGGAGATCATCCATCAGTGCCACTAAAGTGGTTTTGGTTCTGTGTCCTGGCCTGAATCCAGATTGTGCCAGGTCTTTGTTAGCTTCAGTTAGATGAGCTTCTAGTTGGCTTTCTGTATGAGCTTGCTCAGAAGTGGAAGATTTGGCACTGGGTAGTGCTTTGTTAGGGCTAAAATATCAAGGGTGGGTTTCTTCAGTTTTGGTTAGACTATTGCGTATTTAAAGGAGGAAGGGAAGATTCCTTCTCCGAATGAGGCACAACAACCTACACAAAGGAAGGTATCCGATGTCATGTCTATATAGGGACATTCAGGTAAACCAGATTAACATTGCCAGTGAAGACGTGCCCTTAAGTTTTGAGTTTAAATTCACCCTGTTAGTTAATTTGGTTTACCTTTCCTGAGTGTCCCTTTGTAGATGCGCACTAAGTGGTATCTTTTTTGTAATCTCATATTGAATATACGAGACCGAGTTCTGCTCTCATTTACACTGGAGTAAATTCAGGGTAACTACTTTGAAGTCAATGAAGTTATCCTGGATTTACCACAGTGTAATTTAGAGCTAGAGTGACCAAATGTCCTGATTTTTATAGGGACAGTCCCAATATTTGGGGCTTTTTTTTATACCTATTACCCCCCCACCTCCTGTCCCAATTTTTCACACTTGCTATCTGGTCACACTATTTAGAGCACAATTTGGCACAAGACTGAAGTGTCTTCTCCCTCACCATAGTGTAGTTTCTGCATATTGGTGCTTTTAAATCTCAAGATTCTCACTAGTTTGTGGAAAGAAATTTCCTCCCCATAATACAACTAGCAACAACAGGACAACAATCTTACCTGTGCCACATTTCCTGTGCAAAATGTCTTCAGGCCCAATTGACAGATATGAGTAAAGAAAAATGATTGCAGGCAGCAAAACTCATCCTTCCATCATAAGATATATGCATTTGAATACATTTTATAAAGTTTAACAATAGGAGCAACTTATATGAACAGTTCTTTTTTTTTTTTTTTTTTTGCTCCTAAGTCCAGAGTCTGTAAGGCTTTTCTTTTCAAAACACAGTCATCTTTGCAAAGCACTTTCATATTGTCATACTTGCTGGGGAAGAAATTCAGTCAGCCATTAAAAGGTGGGAAAGCTTCCTGCTGTTATGTATATGAGAGCAGGGCATTGTCTTGTCACATGTCAGATACGCAGCAGTAGAGGGAGAGAAAATCCTATTGGTATATGATGGAGTTTGTGAGATCTCCAAACCGTAATTATTGGAATGCGTCCTGGGATAAGTGATGCTGTCACTGAACCCTGATTCGTTCTGAGGCAGGGTGGATGCAAGAAGGAGGAAAAATTATGTCAAACTTGTTCATTAGCAGCTAGTAAAAGCTACCAAAATTGTACATTGTGAAGAGCAATTTGTCATCCACTTGCTTGAAATTAGAAACTTGGTAACACTATGCACTTATGTTGCACCTTTCATTTCTGGACCTCAACACACTTTATATACATTAACTAAACCTCACAATGTCTCTGTGAGGTGGGCAAGTATTAGCATGCCCATTTTAAGATGGGATAAACAGAGGCACAGAAAAGGTAAGTGACTTCCCCAAAGGTCACACAGCAAGATCAGTAGCCAAGCCAGGAATAGAATTCAGGAGTCTTAAGTGCCAGCCATCTTGTGTAACCATGAGACAATGCTCCCTCCGACTGATTTAGAGAAAAGAAATACACAGCTGGAAAAATAGTTCATGACAGATGCATCGATAAGATCAATGAGCACGTAAAATACATTTCTGAGTCTGCATCTTGAAAGCCACATATGGGATATGAGTTTTAGATACCCAGATCTCAGCATGCTCAAGAATTCTGCCCATTTACCATGTTTAATAGACATGACCATTCTCAAGACCAGAACATTGGCCCCACTAAATCTATTCTGTCCACCAGTTGGATGGTAACAAAACAGGCTTAAAGTTGGTTTTAGCCAACAAGTGGAGGATTCCCCAGATATAAAGCAATTCTTCAGTGTTGTAGGGCTACCCTAATGGCTTCTATATCACTTCTTCCCCCAGCATAGGAAGCCTGGCTCAGGAAACGGAAGCATGGAGAGAGTACTCTAGTGATCCCCAAATGCCAGAATAGCCCTTGTGGGATCATGGGAAGCCAGGAGCAACTTAGAGCAGCCCAAAGCTTCTCTGTTACTCCAGGAGTCAGACCAGCTCAAAATCAGGGGAACACAAAGAAGGCTTCTCCCTTTTCCACCGCTCAAGCCCCAGACTATAACCCAGCTGCTGGTCAGGAGGTCTGTGAGCTCAAAAGTTCTCATGTACACCTGGGCCATTCTTCTTGATGTCACTTGTTTGAACATTTCACAAAAGTAAACCTAGCTTTCGGCAGACCTTTGAATGCTTTATTTAAAAAACTCAGTAAATGTTACTCATTAAATTGTGGGAAGATAGTCATCCAAAAAATGTGCCTGGGAACTTGTGCAGCAGAAGGAAACAAAATAACAACAACAAAGCAAGTCCACATTGTTTCTTTGGAGAGAAACTTTTTTTTTTAACACTCTACCACTATGAAATACTTTCAGCATTTCCTGGATGTCTTTCTCAAGGCTTAAAACATCTAAAGGCATTACTGAGTGCTGTACTTGGGAAAAAAGCATTACTTTAAAGACTGGACAAATGATGCACAAACACTTTGTAATAGTTCCTCTAAGCTGGCTATTACCACAGTGGGTTTATACATGCATAGGATTGGTCAGTTACTACTTCCAGTCAATGCTAAAGAGGGTTCTCTCTATATAGAAATGAGGAGAGGACTAAAGGGGATTTCCAACCGTAAAACAAAACATGTCAGGAGGGAAGGGGTTGTTTCAGAGTGACACTAACAGCTATGTGGGGAGGGAAATATGGGAAGGCTTTGTGTGTATTTATAGAGCACTGGAGAATTGTATATTTAGAGCCCCCAGGTGAACTCAACCATACTAAAAGAACAACATTCAGTGGTGTAGGGATCTTGGCAAACAGGTTCCTGTGACATTTCCTGGATATATTCCAAAGGGTTCAATAGCTCCTTGCTACAGCATGTTTTCCAGCTTAGTAATGAAATGCAGAAACTCCTGCCAGTAATTTATTACAGTTATCAGGGAGATTTGTTTTTTCTTTCAATAATTTTAACCTCGTGCTACGTGACTGATAGACAGATGGACACTGGACCAAATTCTGCACCGATTTACAACACCTTGACCCCACTGCCGTAATCCAGAATACGGGGATTAGGTCTAGAGAGATGTGTAAAGGGATAAGGGAAGGGGGGAACAGGTTGCATTCCCACCCTGTTCCAAATAGTTGACACATACCATATAAGGTTGGTTTACCCCTTTCTTTGGATTTAACTTTATTGGTAACTCAAATAATAACAGAGCATAACCTGCAGGCAGAACTTTCTCCCAGCTCTGTCTTCCTCTAGTTTCCTTGGATAGGATCATGCCATATATCCCGGTGGAGTTAACAAACCACATCCAATACAATCAGGCACCAAAATATACTCATCATCACCCTTATGCAGGGTTCTAACTCCCACTGACAGGGAGGTCAACAGCCTGGCATCTCTGTATGGCTGTGGGACCTGCCATCCTGTTACAAGGGATAAGGGCCAGATTTTCAAAGGTATTTGGGTGTCTAAAGGTGCAGATAGGCATCTAGACACTTTTCAAAATCCCACTAGGTGCCCATCTACACCTTTAGGCACCTAAATGCCTTTGGAAATCTGGCCTTAAGTTACTTTTTGGTACATTGACCTAAATAAATCTAGATCCTGAGGGACTGAAATAAGGTACAAGTGACAACAGCTTCCACAAAATGATGCAGTGGTTAAAATTCCAGTGATGAATGGTTGCCTTTTCCACACATGCACTCAGACCACTGGAAAGGCAGAGCTGCACTACTGGTAGGGAAAAGAAATAGAATGTAGACACAGCCTTAGACTCATGTCTGAATTTATCTCAGAAAATAGTTTGAGCCACAAAATTCAGATCCAGATTCAAATCTGGATCCAAACTTCCCAGGGCATCTACTTTGTCTTTATAGAAATGTGCATGAGCTACACCTGAGCTGAATATCCCCAAATTTCAAGGAGGTTCAGATCTAGGCTTCAACATCTGGCACAAATTGTATCATGGCAGCTCATATAAATATACCTGAAGGGCAAGCGTTTTACCTTTGGAATAGATCAAGTGTCAGGTTCTTTTTTGTTTTTTTTTAAGTCCTGAAGAAGGAGACTCTCAAATCCTTCTATAAGGCCTTTGTCCCCATTCTAATACCCCCTCCATTTCAAAGTATGCAAGATGAGCCCTTTGCCATACACTGAGAGCTATATTGATAGTATCTTTTCAGGACACAATGTAAATATTTCCAGTGACATGAATGGAACAGTCCAGATCAGTGGTTCTCAACCTATTTAATATTGTGGGCCACAATGTGTTACCCAGGCCGCAGGTTGAGAACCTCTGTGGCCCCACCAAGTCCCCTGCAGAGACCCCTATGCCCAGCGCCTGCCCCTGCCCAGAGACCCCTCCACAGAGTGGGACCATGAGTGGACCCCACTACTGGGCTGGGCGGCAGAGCCGCCCTGGACCCTGCCATGCAGCAAGGCAGTGCAGCCCTGGCACCCTGGACCCCACAGCATGTAGTAGAGCGACCCCGGACCGCACAGCATGGGGCAGGGAAGGGCAGCCCAGCCCCGGACCCTGCCGCGCCAGGCGGCAGGGCAGCCCCAGACCGTGCCAGGCCCCATTCCGGGCAGCAGGGCCACGCTGCATTGGTCAGCAGGGCTGGTGGGGCCCTGGACCTCACCGCACTGGCAAGGCAGCCTCCCAGCCCAGACCCCAGCCATGCAGGCCCTGCGACCTTTAGCACACAGCGGGGCCACAGCGATGTGCTAATTGGGCCATGTGTTGAGAACTCCACTACATTCAGCTTAAAGCAGAGCGAGGGCCTATCAAGGAACCGGTTCTGGCTCTCTGGTTCTCTGCTTCACCTTCAGCACAGTTTGCAGTGTAATTTATAGACTACAGGGCTGACTGCTCCAAAGTGCGCCAGCCAGCAATTTTTCCCCAGGGACCATACTTCAGCACTGGTATGCCAATGTGTATGCTCCAGCCACTCCTTTTACCTGACCCTCCCCACCCTGGGGAGTTATTACAGCCTGATAGAAAACCGTTTCATGGGAGCCTTTTCCTAAAATAGCAGCAGCACATCACCCATTGCTGTGGGATACTGCTAAATGTGGGTGGTTTGAAAATAATTACTGTTTGATCATTCAGTGCCTAGCCCTTCTCCTGCTCTCTTTTGAAATTAGACTGTTCCACTTCTAGCCCTGCCCTCCAGCTGCTGAAGCAGAATTATCTGTCTCTAAGGTTCAAAACAAAGGATTCCTTTCAAATAGAAGGGTGTGGGCTCGGATTGCTTGCCAACTGGTATAGAAATCAAGAATTCAGTCCTGTGAGGAGCTAAGAATCCTCAACTTCTGTAGGCTTCAATGGGAGTTGGGGACATCCATGACCTTGTTCCAAATATCTTTCAAATATTGCTTCAGTCTGGAGAATCATATGACAGTTCTGTTGTGTTAAATGTGGACTGCATCATGTGTCATCCAATTGGCTTTACTTGTGAGGAGATGCATTATGGGTAGGGCCCTACCAAATTCACAGTCCATTTTCATAAATTTCACAGTCAGAGCATTTTAAAAATCATGAATTTCACAGTTTTGGATATTTAAATCTTAAATTACACAGTGTTGTAACCAATCATGAATACGTATTTAAAAAAGGCAAAATAGAAACATGTAAAGCCCGTAAAACTCAGCGTTTCTCAAACTGGAGGTCCTGCCCTGACCAAAGAGGGGGTCCCAATCACAAAGCTATTGTAGCGGGATTGCAGTATTACCACCCTTACTTCGGCGCTGTCTTCAGAGCTGGGCAGCTGGAGAGTTGCAGTTGCTGGCTGGGTGCCCAGCTCTGAAGGCAGTGCCCATTCCAGCAACAGGGTAGAAGTAAGGGTGGCATGGCATGGTGGCAGTAGTATTGCCACAATTACTGCTGCGCTGTTGCTGGCGGTAGTGCTGCCTTCAGAGCTGGGTGCCCAGCCAGCAGCCACTGCTCTCCAGCTGCCCAACTCTGTAGGTTAGGATAAAAGTATCCAAAAGACCAGATTTCATGAGGGAGACCAGATTTCATGGTCTGTGATGTGTTTTTACTGCTGTGAATTTGATAGGACCCTAATTATGGCATGGTCAGATTTAACCTGATGCAATGTTGTACAATCACTCTGATTGTTTTAAGTTATTTCAAGTCAGTCACTTATTATCTTTTGGCTTGCAAATATTGACACATCAGTATTCTATCCATGGCTGAACTGACATGAGCATTTAAATACAAAGCTAAGCAAGCTGGCAAGTACTTTTTGTTACAGCTACTCAAATTAAAGACAGGTACTTTGGTGTGTCTTCTACCAGAAACAAACTGTGAAAATTCATTTCCCAGTGCTATCTGAGTATATATATTTTTTGTAATTCACCATGATCACACTATATATGCAGATAGAAGTTAAAAATAAGCTTTTCAACTCTTCCTTGTTTATACAATATTAGCAGCACTTTATAGAAGTGGGTGCTAATTAAATGCTGCATTTTAATGGATTCTGATGAATTTGTAGAGTACATGCTAGAGAGACTTTCAAAATAATTTAATTTACTTTTAAAATAAATGGGATTATCAAGATCAAAAAAATTCAAATATTATGTTTTGATTCCCACTACCTTTATCACCAAACCTATTATGCTTAAATGCCTTACATGCAGAAAAGAGTGGGGGGAAAGAGGATCAAAGGATTTTTTGGCTCACTTAATTTTTCAAGCGTGGCTATTTAAATAAAGGTTTCCCCCCTATTTTGATCAACCTGAGACAGCTAGTTATAGGCCAGATTTTTTAAGTGTTCAGCCATGAATTTGCACACAAAAATCAAGTAGCTGTGCCTTTGAATGGCTAATTAGGCACATCTGCAGACACACAAGAACCAATGTCATTTGCACATGCAGTCACAGGAGTTGTAAGTGCATGTTAAGCACATATATTTTGCCCACACAATTGCACTTTTTTGAAAATCTTGCCCTGAAATCTTTCAAAAAGAGATTTTTTGTGTTTTTTTTTCCACAAGATTTTGTTGACATTTTTGAGGCTTGTTTGCTACTTAAACCACAGTATGAAATCTCAGACCCCATCATTTTGATTTATGGCATTTTCCTGAGAACTAAGTGGAGAGCTCTCCAGTATGAAGTGTTCAATCGTAATTTACAGGGCTACAAGCTGTTGTACAGGATAGTGAAAGCTCAGAGCTACATTCTGTGCTGTGACTCCCAAAAGAGAGAGTCCAGGGGAAAGGCTGTGACCTTTGTACCATCTGGATCCCAGGGTGGACCCTGGAACTACTCTAACTTGTGCCAGCCTCCCCAAGGCTGCCTGTGGGATGCGTTGCAGCCCAGAATTTCTATAACTCTGAGGACTAAGAACCTCTTATCTCTGACACACTCTCTACACTGCTCCTGCACTGAGGGAATTATCTGCCAATCTCTTGTGGATCATTTATGGCCCTTATATGCTGTCAGAGACATGTCTACAGACCAGAGTGGAGGGCAGAATCACCACTCCTCCAGAGTCTGAAGATCTTGAAAACAGGTCAAGGACCATGGGCCTAATCCTACCAAATGTTCAGCCCATTTGGCAGACTGCTGAATTCCCTCAACACCAATCAAAAGTCAATGGGAGTTAAAGATGTTCAGTCCTTTGGAGTAGTTCTTCAGTAGTTTGATCAAGTCCTGTGTCTATACTCAAGGGCATCAGTCAGAGGCACCACTCTTTGCCCTTGATATTAGGGACAGGTGCATCAGTTTGGATGAAATAAGAAGTGATCCACGTTGTCATGGGGACTGATCCTTTCTGGAGGTTCAGAAATCTGTGTTAACTTCATTCTTGCACTTCTCTGTGCTTCTGAGTCATAGATCAGGTTGGAAGTTGAAATGACAAAATATTTTGAAAGTAGCTGTTTTTGTGTCTGGGAATGTAGAAAGGCAGAGCAAGTCTATGCCTTCTAGATACATCAAAAATTCCAGGTATACCTTATTTGTTTGAGTGAATTATTCAACCTTAATTCAAACATAATGCGCCTAATTTGCCTTGTGCTTTCAACAGTTTTACATTGACTCCATACATTATCTCCTAACAAATAAGAAGAGAACCAGACCCCTAGGTACAAATACAAACCATAGTAGCATAGAAACAAATTCCCCCCAATTATCTATCTGCCCAGTTGCAGAAGCACAAATGGCTTTCATTTTTGCCTTCCATAACAGTGGAAAAAAACATCTCATAACTGAGATCTCCATCCAGCCTAAGCAGGTTTTGAAAATACAAAAAGGGGATAGGGACACTTCAAGCAAAGTTAATAAAAATGGCAAATCAACATTGTCAAAGTTATTAAGAAATTGCCTACTCCATGAAAAAGTGATTGCAAATGCAGAGACAATAAAATCTGAAAGTTGTTAAAGTCCAGATTGATTACACATATGATTTTCCATTTATTATATTTCATTATTTTAAAATGGATACTGAGTCATAAACATGGCTGCCAATAAGTCCACCTGGGTCCTATGAAAAAGATAATAAATACTCCTCCCTGACTTTTTTCTGTCATATTACAGATATTGCAGAGATTGCTTTGGGGCTTTCAACCAGGGCCCTAGAAACCTTGTCCCCTGTGCTTTTTTCTACTCCATAAGTCGTGGTTATAAAGCATTTTCATCTGTGTTCCGTATCGGAAAGCATCTGCATTATATTATATTTCATCTTTGAGCCAAGAAAGGAATATGTTTTTGGAATTTCTGAACACTGTCAAATAGTTTTCATTGCTAAAAAAGTAGGGGGGAAAAACCCACCATATAGTCTTGCAATGACCTGAAATAGAAAGAAGGCCTGCAAGAAACTTTACGTGGATAAAAGATATTGACTGACAGGGCCCAGTTTATCCCTGGTGTAAGCCCCTTTAACTTACATCAGGGATGAATTAAGTTTACTTATTGTCAATAGCATTTTGCAGTTGAAAAGAAAGAAAGAGAGAGGGAGAATTTGCTTATTAATAGTAAGCTACATTTCAGTATTCTGTAACAGCAATAAATTAGCTGAGCTTAAATATGTTCTGCAAAGTGGATAACAGCAAAAAATAATCATGAATATTTCACGTATGAAAACTAGATTCACCAAAAAGCAAATCCCTTGGATCATTTTTTTATCATTATTTCTAAAGTAATTTATTTTCGAGTAATATAATGTCAGCGTGGACTTCACTAAGCACAACTACTTTGTTAAAAAGATAGAGGCATATACATAGTACTGAGAGCCAAGAATATCTGGGATCTAATGCCAGTGTTGACACTCGTTCCCTGTGTAACTTTGGGAAACTTCGCCTCTCTATCGCCTCTTCACAACATGTAAAATGGAGAAAAAAATATTTAACTCCACAGGACTCTTATGAGGACAGATAAGCCAATATATGTACAGGAATTTGAAGATGGAAACAGCTATGTCAATGCAAATTGTTAATTCCTTTTTTTAGGAAACCTACATAGTTAACACTTTAGCAATCATTTTTTGCCTTTTTGCCTTGTTTTAAATTATCATATTGAAAACGCACAATAGCAACTTTTTGCTGAACTTTAGCCAATCAGGATCATCCCTCCAAAATAATGTAAATACAATTAGTTGATTTAAAGCATATTTCATGTTATGCTTATCTGCTAAGTGTTTCAGTTATGGCGTTCATACAGCATGAGTCACTCATACATATTCCTCAAGGAAGAGCCAAAAGATGGAAGGAAAATGCAGCCTGAGGAAAAAGTCTATAAAGATTTCTCGCTTTTCTAATCCCTTCTCTCTAATGTTTCTTTGTAAATTTGTCAGATGGGAATGAAATTGCCTCATAACTCTCCAGACGTGAAGAGCATCACTGCACAAAATTACGTACTTGTCAAAGCAAGGGGGAATTTATGTTGGTGTTCCTGAGATGTGATTTTATTCAGTCTATTTCCTTTGTGCACATCATAGCAACTAGAGAGACAAAAACAACTAGTTTATGTATATTCTTTTTTCCTTTGTTTTTTTTTTCACTCTGGTGAATTTTTTTTTCTATTTTTCCCTTTTGTTCCCCCCCTTTATCTACTGCTTATTGCTAGTGACAGTAAACTTCCATCCAACAATACAGTGATGATAGCAGCTATGATTCTACCAGCACTAGGCAGTTCAAACAAGTACTAAGATAATTTCCCTATGGAGCACACAGGAAGGTGTGGGTTCTTTTCCGGAGCCATGACAAAAACTGCTCAGGAAAGATTTTGGTTCAAAAACCTTTAACATGTCTTCCAGACAACGGAAACTTTATTTCAATTAGTTCTTTCCCCTGAGTTTTTGTATTGTAATTTGAACTCCGTGCATTTCCCATCTGAAGGCTCTGCCTTTGTGTCTAGCCACTATGGATAAATTTGCCATAAGCCTCTTCCCCGTATGTTTAGGTCCAGCGCCTTGGCACTATTTTGAAATTGTGTGGATCTTGGATTTTGTATTTTTTGTTGTTGTTGTTGTTCCTTTATCTTTAAGATTGGGATTTGCATAGGAGATGAAGGGATTTGGGCACCTAAATCCCATTGAATTTCAATGATACTTGGGTGCCCTAGTCCTCCTAGGCATCTTTAAGAATTCCAGCCTTAAATATTATGTATACAGGTATTTGTCTGTGTCCACATTGTTAGTTTATTTTTGGAAAATATACAAAATAGGTAGATAAAGGCCCAGTGCTTTATCTGCCAGATCAAATAAATGTATCTAATTGATCTCCGGTTCTTTACAACACCTCTAACTATAGTATCCAGATTGAACCAGAAAAGCATTGTCCATAATGGACTTCATGGTGGATTCTACTGTTCACCTCTCCCAGACACTGTGAGTTCTTCTAGGCTTGTTTTGTTTGTTTTTCTTGACTTCTGTTATAATAGCTGGGTTTCCCGACGTGTTTTGAAAATAGCTAGTCTCTGGGTTAGTCTTGCTTTATTCATGCAGGTAGTCCTACTGAATCCTTACTTATCTGAACTAGATATCTATGGGGAGCTATTCATAGCTGGAGTTGGGCACAAGTTACAAAGTTCATATATGGATACAGATCTGGACTTGCAGGCAGAGGAGGTCATTTCCATGGTGTGGTCTCAAGACCATCTATGTTGTTAGCATCACACATGGTTAAACTAACCAAATGAACATGCAAAACTAAAAGTATAGTTGTGTGAAGTAGTTTACAGTACAACTGGAATGTCGCTAAAGGAATAAATGTATTAGGGAAATCTTACAAAATCTAGTCGGACATATGCCCAGAGCAAATAACTTTTCTTCAGAACGAAATGAACTATTTTTTTTATCAATATCATGAACATGATTATGGGGCCAAGGAGAATTTATGCCAGGGCTGCTAATCTGCCGTGACAATTTTACAAGGCAATATTAGAATAGATAATGTACTTAGCTTGTAAACTATCTAGGGCAGGAATTGCCTTTTCATTCTGTGTTTGTACAGCGCCTAGCACAATGGGGTTCTTGTTCATGAGTGGGACTCCTGGATGCTTCCCCAGTACAAATAATAATAATACAACTAGTGAGCCTCTGAGCTGTTGAGCCCTGCCCCCTACCATCACAAGTAGCCCTGTTGTATAAGTGCACTCATCTATTTGTCCAGTCCTCTCTAAAAACCAAATAAGTTGTTTGCCCCTGCTGGGAGACTGTTCCAGAACCTCACCTCACCTCTCTCTTCTAATTTCCAGCCTGAATTTGTTCTCAGCCAGCGTATATCCAGTTTTTCTTGTGCCAACATTGTCCTTTAGCTTAAATAGCCTTTTCACCCTCCCTGATATTTACCTGTTAATGTATTTCTAGAGAGGAATCATATCCCCTCTCGGCCTTCTTTTTGCTAGTGTAAATAAGCCTCCTCTCATAAGATATGACCTCCATTCCCCAGATCATCCTATTCGCTTTTCTGTGCACCTGTTCCAGTTTAAATTAATCTTTCTTGAACATGTACAATAACATTAATACTTCTCTATGCAAATATATATTTATTTTGCCTGTCTTATGGTTTGATCCTACAAGCAATGTATGTGTGCAACTACCATTGAATTCAATGAGCCATTAATATTTGGCTATTAATGTTCAATATTGATCAATGTTTTGTCTAGAAGAGAGTGTAGTCCAATGGTTCTCAAACTGTGGGTTGGGACCCCAAAGTGGGTCGTGACCCCGTTTTCCTGGGGTTGCCAGGGCTGGCGTTAGATTTGCTCGGTCTTGGGCCCAAGCCCCTGACCCGGGGCAGCAGGGCTCTGGCTTCAGGTTCAGCCCCAGGGAAGTGGGGCTCAGACTTCGGGCAGGCTCAGGCTTTGGTCTCCCCTCCTGGGGTCATGGAGTAATTTTTGTTGTTAGATGGGGGTTGCAGTGCAATGAAGTTTGAGAACTCCTGGAGAACAATGAGCTAGCAGTCAGGACTACTGGGTTCTGTTTCCTGCACTGCCACAGCCCTGTCCTCTGACATTTCAGAGAAGCAGTTTATCCATCTGTATATTGGGTATAATAACATTTCCCTCCACATAGGTGGAATTGCAAGGCTAGTTTTAATAATGCTGAGGAAGTGTTTTGAGAGACATATAAGAAAGATGGTGTGTAAAGGCCAAGCCACATATTGTGCTAAAGTAAATTAACAAGCTTCATGGCAGAATTTTCTACTATTACTCTTTTTTTTTTTTACCCCTTTATATTTTCTCTGCTGTTTTGATCAGAACATACGTTGTTTATAACCCCTAGTTTACTGGCCCCAAATATCATTACAGCGTCTGCACTATGATATATGGTTGGTTGTTACCCTTTTAATGGATAAAAAAAGATTTAAGTACTTCATTCTGTTGCATTTTGACAGCTGTTAGCCATCATTTTTCCATTCACCTGCATTTAGCAATCCCATAAAGGGAGGCAATCTTAGAACTAACAAGAGCTGGGCACTGCAAGGTGATAATTCTGTATCACTTTGGCCTATAAATACCTGACAGGCTTTGCGCTGAGTCAGCAGTCTGTAACAAAGTGGCAGCCATGCCCTTTTATCTGTGTGAGTGTTTCACAGCAATTGGACTATCAGCCCCTGCAGTGAAAATCCATAGTATCGATCAGGCCATTTCTCCACTGTAATTCTTTTGTAGGAAATCCCTGATGACAAATTTTATCTGCACCACTTTTTGATCGCTGGTTTGATGTAAGTGATCTCCAAGGGCAGAGTTAAGCTCTTGGCCGTTCCACATTATCAAGCACTAGCTTTATTTACTGAAACTACATTTGTGGTCACCAAAGAAAATAAAAAGAGAGAGAAGGGGGGAGCTGAAAATTAGGAGTGAAATAATATTTCAAAGAAGCAGGAGTGGGGCGAAAACAGGTGCATTAGCTACTTGACTCTGTGTAGGTTATAAAAGCAGATGCCACATTTATAAACACAAATAATAGAAATATGTTTTGAGAAGAATGCCTACATGATGCAGGATGGTACATTGACAGTGAAGTGTTTGTGGACTTGATCCTGCAAGCCCCTGCTTTTGTGATTGGTCCTGCTGGTTTCAAGAGGGCAGCACTGTTGAGAAAAGACAGGTCACACGAGTAAAGGGTGAAGAATTAGATTTGACTCCATTTTCAGATTAATCAATCTTCCTTTTCAGCTGTTTCCCTAACACACATGTAAGGGTGCCTTAGGCCACAATGACGTTTGCTCTCCTGTTAAGACTCTCCCCTCCCTGCGCCCCCCATTATCTCAAAAGGTTTGGAATCTGAGTCCGGTTCTGATACTAATTCAAAAGATCAGATGCTTATACAAAGCTTGCACACAATTAATTCCCGGTAGAAATCTGTCAGTATTTGGAAGTGGTAATTAATTTTTAGGCCCTTTAGTCTCTAATTTGGACATGGAAACCCTACAAAAACAGGCTCATGAGATTCTAGCCCTTCTATTTCTGGTCAAAACCAGAAGCAGAGAGAAACTATTAAACACTGAAGAACAAAGGCAAGGTGCAGTTCTAGAAGAGGACCCAGGTTTAGGATTTCCTATTTTTTAATTATCTTGCTTGATCTTTCCTTGTCTTGTGCCAGTGACACTTCCCCACACAAGTCCTATTGCAGCTAATGGAATGTGTGCATGGGTTTCCCTAGTTAGCTCAGTTACCACCAATGCAGCACTACAGATTCCAATATTTAGTCAGTCTTTGTTTGGCTTAAATGAAGAGGTATACCAAGCTCATTAGAGGCATGGTACTGCATTCCTTGGACCCTGCCCCCAAATACTCCAGTTGACTTTTGAGGGCACAATGAATATAGGCTTGGGGGCTATAGTTGCATCCCTACTAATAATATAGACTTATTTCTCTCAGATGCGGATGAAAGCTTTGTGTTCAATGTCTGTTGTACACTAGCCATACTCGGTTAGTATAACTTGCTTACACATTTCCTCTTTATCCAACTACTCCAACAAGAAAGACCGAAAGGGTACCCATGTTTCCCAAAATTGTACCAACAGATATTCAGATGTTTTTATTTATTCAGAGCCCTGAATCTTCAACATATCCCAAACATGGCATGTAAAGTGCAGAACTACTTAGAGAATGCTCGGCCTTTTTTTTTCTGATAGGTTAGGTATAAAAACAAAATAGGTTGCATAGCAATGAGTTCCTGCTTATGAAAACTTCTTTCTGTTTCCATAGTTGTGCTTCTGCATGGAATTATGTCGCTCCAATGAAAGTCAATCTTATATCCACAGCTACATATTGAGTAGGTTGAGATTAAGAAATTGGAACTGGATGACTGGGGATGGATCACTCGATAAATTGCCCTGCTCAGTTCACTCTCTCTGAATAATCTGGCATGGACCACTGTCAGAAGAGAGGATCCTGGACTAGATGGACCATTAGTCTGAGCCTGTATGGCCATTCTTATGTTAAGGATGATCTCAGTTTGATAGAGATAACTAATCCTAATTTACAAAGGGTTTTAAGTGCACAAGTGTGTGTGCAGAACAGGCATTTGCAAGCACAATACCACAACAATCAATTTGCACATGCAATTATAGTTTGCATGTGATTATGGTCCCTGCAGGCACACATCAGGCATGCATTTATGTGAACATTTTTTACTTCCACTTCCATACCTAATTCATTGAAAATTTGGCTTGTTATTACTGGAGCACTGAAAGACATACAGTAATAGCTTGAGATGAGTAGTAAAATTATCCATTTTTTACTTGCTTTTCTTACAATATTTGGTTCATTCTGGATGCTATCCTAAAGAAGTTGCTTTTCTCATCCCTTACTTCAGCAAACTGACTTAGGTTAAGGGAATCAACAGCCATTAGGTTGGAGAACTTTGGGGAAACCTTCTTAATTATATGTATAGTTATAATTTACCACATTGGTCCTTACTATGTAGACTTATAAGCATGGAGACAAATAATTGAAGTTTTGTTGGGCATTCACAACACATTTAGAAGGCACTATGAAAAATTCAGTTTGTTTATTTTGATTTTTAGTGACCAAGTATCTTATGTTCAAGTTGCCTCCCATAAAATAATGGACAGTATTCAGTACAAACAGTTGAGACCTTAAAGTAATTATACAGTTACCAGTACAGTATTACCACATGTCCAGAAAGTACCCGTAATCTTTAATGCATATCACCTTTAAAAAAAAATCCAAGCTTAATTGCTGACTCCCTTTTCAAATGCCTGGAGGAAAAGGCATTTCCTTGGAAAGCTAGCAAATGCCCTGCCACAGCTAAATCACATTGATAAAGAGGAAGCTCCAGCTCAGATGTCGCTAAGGATCATCACAGTACCATGGGAATGTGGAGGTGGTCTTTTGGGTAACCGGGTACTAAACCACCCAGGAACCTGCTGGCAGCCAGTGCAGATCCCAGTAGTTGTAGGGTTTGTACTCTTTTGTGATTCCATCAGCCCTCAGGGTTTCTTTTGTTTGTTTTAAATCTTTCAAATAAATTCAGCACTGGAGAAATGTGCCAGCTTGACAGCTTAGGCAGCTGATTTTGTGTGTGATACAGACACCTGTTCACTAGGAACTGTATTAGGACCACCAACGCATTTCACTTGAGCTACTGAACAGCCATCAAGTGGTAATGACTTTCAATTACTCCTAACCTGGGCTGGAGTTGAACCAGTGACCTTGAAACAGTCTCTAGCCCATTAACAATCCCCTGATGTTTGAGTGTTCTGAATACTGCATAGGGGCTTTTCCTCTTTTCCCTTTATTTCAATTGTTAAAAGCACTTAGCATTGTGGGGAGGGAGGAATTGAAATACTCAATTTGCAGTTTCTCTGTATCTCTACTATCACATCCAGAAGAACAACTTTCATTTTCACTCCTGCTGAAATCAAATTCTTTTTTTCTCAGTCCTCGATATCCTGTCTGTCTCTGATCCCTTTTGCACACCTCGATTTCAAGAATCATTAGAAGCTGCTGCAATTCTCTTTAAATTACCGATGTGAACCTCTGCATCCCACTGTGAACCCTGGGATCTCCTGATTACTAGCTGAGTATGTGGAAAGGCTGAGCAAATAACACTCAGTGTGTTATGTACAGCATCGAACTTATTTGGCCCCTGTTTTTTTTCAGCATGTGGAATATCCACCATCAAAGCTCATTTTCTTCAAATTAATTGGTTATTTTAATAATTTGATATTTTTTTTCCAAAATTTTTCGCTCTGTGGATTGATCACGAACCGTTCTCAGCAAGTATTGGATATTTGAGCGATGTTGGTTAGTTGTGCTTAGTCAGAAAAGTCACATTGTATTGATTCTGTTCCCTGAATGGATGAACCAGGCCTTGAGTCTTTAAAATGAAGACTTCTCCCTGCAAATACGGTTGTGAGGTGAGACATTAAACTTAGTTACAAATGACTGAAGGCTACTGACTCTCTTATCACATAACTGCAGCTTGTCACTCACCTGGAAGAAAGGTCTAACTTCTCCTGGAAGGTTTTGAGAATGTGTGAGTCCATTTCAAACAGGTTTCTGAGATAGTTCCAAATTTCATTCTCCCTCCTGTTGCTGGATTTGTGTGTGGTGGGGTTATGACTTTCCTGACCATAAATAGTCTTGAAATAGGCTTTTAAAATGTGGCATCATGGTAGATCCTATTTGGCCATTTCTGGGTAAACAATCCTATCAAAGGTGATCAGCTTTCAGTCATGTCACATTAGCTTGTAGGTTATACACACTACAAGTAATATGCTAAGTGGAAGGGTGCTTATCTATAGCAAGGACAAAGTGTAATGTTCCGAATTCAGCATTAAAATAAAAAACACAAATGAATTAGGAAGGTTCTCCCACAAATACATATGATGGCATTCATTATAATCCTACATTGTGAACCAGACCTGGTGTTCCCCATACAGAAGACCTGATGTTGACTTACCTGACCCAACCAGCTGCCTGAGATTCCACCCCTACCCCCAGATATTTGCCTTACCACAAACTCCAAAGAAAGGGTCATGTTTTTGCAACACTCCTAACAATGTTATTACTAAAAGTCATGTCATAGCCTCAATCCATCAATCAATAGCATTGGCTAAAAGTTTGGTAGCCTACCCAGAAATACCACTTACTCAGATTATACTTCAAAAAAATCACATATTTCAAGCAAGGTGACAGCAGAACCCAAGGATTTTATAGGAAGGTCGGGTACCCAGAAACCCTTTTCCTAGAGTTACCTAAACAGTGTTTTTCTGTATCTTTTGTGGCCCTGTCTAGTTACACACAGGTGCTGTATATCACAAGGTGCTGCTACAGATCTCATTAAATAGGCAGGGATTTTAAATAAAGTGTTTTGAGAACTTGATGGTAGGGGCAACACTTTGGGCTGAGAGTCTGGCAAACCAGATACCAGCCTATACCAAGGTCCTCATGCCTCACTTGAATACTGACAAACACATGCCTGGAACCAGTCACAGTTCAGTCCGTGTTAGAATTGGTAAAATCAGTATTAGAGTTATGAAAATATGCTTAGTGTTTAGGCTGTACTGAATGCTTGTAAGTTGCTGCCTGCATTAATGTCACTTATAACATCTGTATCCCATATTGTACGGTAATATTTGAGCATTTGCATTTTCTCTGAAACTTTGCAAACCACCAGACAGGAGGAAGCATTAACTAGTGTGAAATACTAGGCTATGTGGACGCTACCACTTTTGTTGGTATAATTTATGTCGCTCAGGGGTGTGAATAAGCCACCCCCTGAACGGCATAAATTACGCCATCCTAAGCACCGATGTGGACAGTGCTGTGTCGGCCAGAGAGCTTCTCCTGCAGACATAGCTATTGCTGCTTATTGGGGGTGGATTAATTAAAGTCAAAGGGAGACCCCTCTTCTATTGGCTTAAAGCAGCTACACAGAGAGCGTACAGTGGCACAGCTGCACTGATGCAGCTGCACCACTGTAACTCTCTAGTGTAGCCATAGCCAAAGTCTCCAACAGGTGTTATGTCCTGCCTGACAAAGTCCTATTGACACCAGATGAACTGTCGTGCAACACCTGAGGACAAAAGACTTTGTTGATTGCTTCCCCCTCCCACTACAAAGAGGAGATGTGCAAGTGAATTCCTCCCATCAGCTGAGTTTTCAACTCAAAGCAGAAGGGAGGGAAGGAGTAAAAAATCCTAACAAGGAGGAACTGCTTGGATGCTGAGGGGCAAGGATTACTAAGCATAAGCAAAAGATCACCAGTGCTTAGCCTGGCTTAGCCCTTAAGGACATATAGAGATTGCTAATCATAGAAGCTTCTATTAGTTTTTGAAACTTAAGATTGGAACTCATTTGTGTGTATCTATGTTTACCTGCTTTAACTTTGTAAATAACTCTCATTTCCTTTTCCTACATAATACATCTTTAGTTTGGCTACAAGCATTGTCACTGGTGTGAGATCTAAGGTGCAATTGACCGGGGGAAAGTGACCAGTCCTTTGGAACTGGGAGTAACCTGAATTGCTGTGATTTTTGGTGTAAGGGATTATCTATAACAAAGGTAAGCTGATCTGGGTGGCAAGATAGATCAGAGTACCCAAGAGAACTGTCTGTGACTCCACAATGCCTGAGGAGTTCCGGTAACTCTGATAACTGGTTGGTGACACCTAACTATAGAACTCAACCAATTTGGGGTTTGTGCCCTGTTTCCTAACAGTCTGCCTTGAGTTTGCTACACTTCCAAGCCAATACAGGCGAGCTTGAGGGGGGCATGTCCAGAATTTAGGTAATTTTATGTGTGTAATATCCTAGTGACCACCAGTTATGTATCGTAACATCACACAAAAGTGATAGACAGCTCACAATAGTTATATGGCGACAATGAAAAGGATTAGAAACCAGGGAGGACAGAGGAGGCAGAGGAAGCATGAGCCAGGTTTACAGCTATAATATTATGTGCTGCTCAGTAGAGACCAGGGCACAGCATTGTGCCGTGATCAGGCTTGATGTAGCTGAAGTGGGAGAGGCAAAGATGGCTCTAAGCCACTTTTCTCCCCTCCCTATGATCCTAGAGGAAGAGAGTGGCTTAAAGCAGGAATTCTCAGCTGCTCACTTATGCTTTAAGTATGAGCACCAGAATAAGTGTCCCCACACGGGGTCCTATACTGAAATAACTATTCCAAAAGAATTGTAATATTCCAGATTAGCTCTTTTAGTAAATTTCCAAGTGTAGACAAGCCCTTATTAATTTTCTTCCTATAGTACTCATTTGCTCCAGCACCATGAATAATACAAATGCATGTGTAAAATGCCTGATATGCAATTTATTTTTTGGTCTATCATGAAGCAAAGTTGCAGGCGTGGTAATTGCATCTACAAATTTATGTACGCAATTGTGCATGAATGAACATGCTAAATCATCTGAAAATCTAGAAAAATCATTTTCTTACTATTCCCTGTCTCATTTTGGAAGAACAAGATCCCACTGACCATCAAGTACAAAGGGTCAGTTCTTTAACAGTGGAAAAAGTAATCCTCCTAAGTTTGTGTGTGTCCCTTTTCTTTCCTATAGTGGTATATTCGGGTTCCCACTACTGCTGAAGAGAAAAATTCTCTACTGGTGTAAGTGGGAAATACTCCATTGAAATCATGGAGCTACATCTATTTAGACCAGCAGACAATTTGGCCTGTAAGTTTAAGCACAGTCCTTTCTTAAACAGGATAATTTTAAAACATATGGATCTGCCAGTCAGAATGTAATAAAATGCAGAATATACTTGTAAAAAGAAATCTGATATTTACTGTTCAGCCATGTAATATCCTCCACTTATACAGCTCCCTCAAGGATAATTTTATGCGGCAAAGCTCTTATATTATCCAAAGTGCAGGCCTCTTACAGATGCTCCATTTTCCTTCTTTCAAACTCTCTTGCTCCTTTTTGTCTCTCTTCTCTTCTCCATCTTTCTTTAGGAAATGCTGGTTGAGCAAAGTGTGATACTGTGGTAGCAGACAGAGGCAGCCCAAGACAATCTGTTGCCTTAGGCAAAACTTCAGTGTGCCACCCACCTTTTACTCCCTAAAGCAGAGGTTCTCAACCAGGGATATATGCACTGGACTTTAGGGGGCGGGGGAAATGAGCCTTCTAATGGTTCAATGGTTATGGTAGGCATGGGGAGGCCAAGCACCAGGTTGCAATATCACTCACTCAGATTTGGCCTAGCCACCCCTCTGTCATGACATAGAGGTGGCCAGGCCAAATTTGAGCGAGTAGCTCTGCGACCTGGTATGCAGAATCACAGCACCACTTAGGTTTGGCCTGACCACTTCGCCATCACAACAGTTGGGCGGCTGGGCCAAATTTGAGTGAGTGGTGTTATGCCCTGGAATGGGGTGGCAGCACCACCAAGCTTTGGCCCTATCACCCTAAGCAGAATCTGCCATCCTAGGCATCTGCCTAGTTTGCCTATAGCTAGAGTGGCCCCTGGTAGTAGAGATGAGTAGCCCCTACAGACAGAACATCATAATGATTTCACAATATAATAGTGGGTAGTAGTATAAGCTGAGTATATTTTAACTCCACGGAAGATATAGGCCCTGGTTCTTATTTACACCAGAGTAAATCTTGACTGATTCCATAAAAGTCAATAGACTCACCGCTCAAACCGTATAAGCAAGACCAGAATCAAGCCCCAGGAATAATGAACAATGAGGTTACCCTTCAAGATAGCTGATTTACACTACCTGAGGATCTGGCCCTTTCTCTCGCTAAACTTTGTGGCCATATTCCAGTCTCTAATAGAATGGGTGTCAGTTATCTGGATCCAAAACTAGAATATGATCCTGTGTATAAAATCCTCCTAGATTGCATCCTAATCTTTCACTGTTATACTAGACAGACAGAGAGATGTCATACTGAACAGGAAGCACATAATATTTGCACATTTGCTACACCGAGCATCTGATGGGAAGCAACTCATAGTGTTGGGAGTGGGTAGTCTGGTAAGTGGGGTGCTGAAAGGCTAGCAACCATACAGGGCATAGAGTTAAGATCTGTGGTGTGTGTCTTGTGTGTGTAGTTGTGGAAGTGGTAAGATATGTGCCTGTGGATGGAGGAGTGGAGAGTATATACTGTACATTTCCTTGCTCTTTGGCTTTGAGTCAGGAATGTTATGTGTGGAGTGCAGCAACGTGTGACTATTATCCTTATTCCCATAGAAAGGATGATCATGTTGGAAGCCCAGCGAAGGAACCTCAGATTTCACTGTGACGGAAATTCAGTATGGAAGGCTAGTACAAGTCCCTCTGTACCAATTAAGCCCCCATTGGGTCTGTGCATGAGGTCAGCAAGCTAATGAGCTGTGGAGGGCCATCATCTTCCCCTCCCACTTTGTACTGTGGAACTAGTCTCCATGTATCATCTATGTATGGGGGCTACATGGGGAAGGGCCAAGAGAGAGACTATGGATCCACATGTGCACAGATGCAGGGCCCTAGTATCCCGTGCAATAAATGTGGAGGCACTGCAGCCATTGTTCTGGCATATAGAAAGTTCTGCATCCTTACCCTGGGTTAGTGCCATCAATTTTCTCCCCCATGCTCTGTTCACATTGAGTATGAATACAAATGCCTTATGCAGGTGGTGTGAATTTCACCCTTTATTAGCAGTGCTTTTTCTGTACAGTGTTTTTGCAGTGGGCTGGGCTGAAATGACTGCTTTCGCCAAGGATGCTGTGGCCAATACCATCCCCTTGTGAGCCAGAAAGGGAATGCTACAGCCGAATGCATCCCCTGATGAGATTTAGTCAATCACATCTACAATATCTCCTGACCTCAGCTTTCATACAGGTCAAGAACCCAAGTCCACTTCTGACCCCAGATCACTGCACAATGAGCTGTTGCCAGGCTCTGAGCGATAATAAGCTCTTGATTTTCAGCTGGGGGATAGAGTGATGTAAAAAAAAAAATTACCCCAAACCAACCCAGATCTCTGTTTGGACTCTAATGCAAGGGAGAGACGCATGCCCACTCTTGAGGAATTTAGACTATTAATTAGGCTGCACCCTTTGATATTTACCTTTGAAAGCAGTGCATCAAACAACACAGTGCATTGCACATCATTTTAACATTGCGCATGGCATGGCGCATGGGCTTCTGCCATGTGTAATGGAAGTTGACAGAAATTTAGAAAAAGTTGGCTTTAGATTGAGAGGCAGTGATCAATTCTGACAGCATCTTGCTCAACTAGATATTATTTCTGAACTGCCTAGAACCAAATGCCAGTGAGCAGTGCATGTCTTTCCAAAGTTCAAGAGGGTAGATGCAAACACAGGCCATAAAAGACCTGCATGTCTTGAGCTTGTAGGGGTCATAATTCTTTCCAGCAAAGTTACCTTTCCTGTTTCTATGAATTACTCTTACATTCTTGTACGAGATATGGTTTGAGGTATTTATGGTGCATTCAATTCTGCTATCATTGATTTACTGGACTAAACCTGCTTCAGGATATGATGTAAAGCCCCTAATTCCAAAAAAAACTCTTACATCTTGGTGAGAACAGCATTTTCTGCCCTGTTGCCCTCAAGCAGATGACCAATGGAGATAAACAGAGGGCACTCCACTCTCGGTTGCAATGTGCTTGGTGATGTGAAGGAATCAATCAGACAAAAGCAGATTATTAGAGTGTCTGAGAGAGATCAAACACTGTTGGCATCTTCACCCACACACGGTTGATTTACAGGCAAGCTGATAAAGTGCTGCAGCTCACTGTCAGAAGTACATGACAGCTCCTCTAGCTCTATGGATAAATTATTGCTGAAGCCCATGATAACATTTCTCCACCTAGCAACCAAACATAACAGGATGTGGCTTTTAGTACTAGAAGCCAAAGTGATACAAAGAGAAACATAGGAACTCTTCAAGCAGGAAGGTAGTGCACTAAGAGAGAAATGGCTTAATGGAATCACACACACATGCACACGTATTTTATGTAGCTACATAGAGGGGGGGTGCAAATAACAGGCAAATTTTTAGAATTGCAAACTTGGAAATACATATGCAAAATAATCCTGCATAATTTGGGTATGCAAATACTGCAACAGCGTGCCCATTCATGGTAATCATGCAGAGGTATATGCATACAAATTATGGCACACCGTTTCTGACTTCAGGGCCATTGTCTGAGTTTTTTAGTCTGTTTGTCTCACACACAGTAATTTTTAGAGCTGTACCTTTACATTCACTCCTCTTTCAACTTCACAAATATGCACAAACATGCAGAAAAAACAAGCAAATCAATTAGTTTTGTGCTGCTGACTGGAGAAGATAGCAGTGATATGGAGATAAGCAAATGATCTTGCTGGATGTAGCAGCCTCACAGTGCTTTTAAAAACAATGATCTGGAAGACAACATTAAACAAAAATATAGTTCAAATCATTCAAAGGCATTGATACTATTTTACTTTTATCTAATATCTTATGTTGTTAATTCTAATGCATATTATTTTATATTATTACATTGTAGATTTAATCAATTGGATCTTGCTCTAAAATTAAACTGGATTTATTGCATTATTGGTTATTAGAGCAGTAAGTGTTGAAATTTATGCCCTAAAAGGGGTAAATTAAACACTTACTCAGGAGCTCAACCTCACTGTCAACGTAAAATCTAGACATTTTCAAACACTGAGTTAAAAGTAGTTTCAAGTCCTATCTTGACTCAAAATCACCTTGCTGGTTTTTGTTATTTAATATACAACTTTATATTGTTTTTTTTAAAAAATAGTTTTTTCTGATCACTGCTGCTGTATGTAATATCCACACACAGAGAAGAGTCGGAAAATAAGTATCTAAAGGAAACAATGATACTATTTGTACACAATATGTTGCCTAGTGAACAAACTTAAAACAGGGAGTTTTTTCTCTCTCTGAACTCCTCCAGTTATAGAAGTAATAGATGTTACTTGGAAAAATAGTAGGTGAGAAATTTTGAAACATAACTATCATTTTTTGAGCTGATAGTGTTCCTTTAATAATTCCTTGCATTGTACTATTAACTTGTTCCAGTTCTCCTTATACAGACAGAACTCCCATTGGCTTTAGTCAGAGTTCTGTTTGCCCTGCTGTTTTCAAGAACAATTTCAAGAACTGCATTTGCACATCTAATTTTTATCTATACAATTATTGCTGGGATTGAGTGCAGTCATAGCAAGAGGACTCACAAGTCTGCCTAACTAACCATTTACACATGCTGGTGGCTGCTGTGTGTGCACAACTGCAATAACTGCACGTGCAATTTTGAATATGTGGGCCTAACTAGAGTGTTTTCTTTATGATTAATATCACAGTTCTCTCTGGATTATTTGAACTGCGTTCCTCTCTACTTTGGTTCTCTGTGTTGGGATGTGAGAGAAAGGGGTTCTGTGGTTGCTAGTCATATTTTAAAATATCAATATAATGTTTAGTCTAATCCCCCCCCCGCCACACACACACACACACACACACTGTAGATCAGTTTTCAGTGGACTGCATGGGGAGCATTTAGCTGTGTGACTCCTGTAAATGGCTTAATCCTTGTTACATTGAAAAATTACCTATAAATATTTCACCATTATATTTTATTATTACGGTCAAATTTATTTATTTAAGTGATAATAGGGCAGATGTCCCATTTTATGAGGCAATAATCTGGTTTGCTTTGGCTCCGTAGTTTATCCCTACCAATGAGCTGCATTATTGCTAGGGAAATGGAGAGCTTGTCCGATTGTGGTAATAACGTCCTATACTTCTATAGCACCTTTCATCTCAGAAGAATCTTAAAGCACTTTACAAATCCTATCAAGAATGATCTCAATAGCCCCAGTCTGGGAATCAGGGCCAGCACCAGAGTTTAGACTGATTGTGTCTCCTCTCCTGATTCTCTTCTCGTATACACCGTTGTAACGCAACCGACTCGGTGTAAGCATGCAGAGAATGAGGCCCAAGGTGCTGATGGATGTCACTCATTCTGAGACCCCCTACTGTAGCTTATGAACATGATGCCCTTCTTCTCAGACATCTTGCAAACACACCTTCGTAAAAGCATGAAACAGATCTCTATGGAGAATAATGTCTTGAGATGGATAATTGCAGTGCAAAGCCAGCCTTTATATTTATTGGAAGGATGGCTAGAAACCACATCAAATAGAAATGATTCCAGCACTCCATTAGACAATGTTCTTATTCCAGATGATTTAGAGTGTATTTCCGCTAGCCAGTCACAAAGTTAGGCAGCATTAGTGGCCTTTTGCTAGATACTGGTGCTGTTTCCAGATGTACATATTCTATGTTCTATGTAGTTTGGTTTTGCACTGCGTCAGTGGTGAAAGGAGCATTTAAGTCTAGGCAGGGCTATTGTCCCTGTGCTATTTTTACAGGCAGTCAGTGAGTAAGGAGGAGATTCAGATTGCCTAATAGCCTGAAGTGCCTAGGTACGCCAGTTCCCAGCAGCGATTTTATGGACCTGTCCCACTTGAGCTCTTGGTTAGTCTCTGAATAATGCTATATAACACATGTTCCCCCACACACACCAAGCGTCTCTGGCCCCTTCAGCTAGTTCCGGTGTGGCTGTATGACAAAATACCTCATCGCTCAATATTTCTAGGGCTACAGACACCTCCAGAACAATGTTTCTTGTCAGTTGTAGCCTGTTCTGGGGAAAAGAGTTGCCAAATTGAGGTTAGGCTGATAGTGTATGTTATCAGAGGAAAAAAGAGGGATTTACCCACAATCTGCTGATTCTTCTGCCTCTTCATTCTCTCTGTCTCATTCATTTTCTCTTCCTTCTTTTTCTTTCTCCTTATCCAGCTGAGGAGCCTGAAAGGCAAAGTAACTTTATTATTTTATGGCAAAAGTGTCATTTTAAATAGTAAATATTGTTTTATGTGTACTTGTACCTGAAAGTGGAAACTGGGGTATTGGAGACCGTGCCTTTAAGGTCTGAGTTTTCCAGACAGAGTAGGCAGGGCACTGTGAATGTCTTCTTAAGGCTAGCTGGATGTCTTGCTAGAACCTTAGGCACTGAGGGAACACCACAGAAATCAGCCCTGGTTAAGCTGTGTCAGCTTTGTTAAGGAAGATAGGCAGATCAGACTATGTATGCTCTTTTCACATCCAGGGGCCCTGTTCCTCCCCTTTGCAGGACAGAAGTGACTCCCATTGATTTCAGTGGAAAATACCTGTGTCCTTCAGAGTGAGTGGGTATGCAGGAGTCCATATAGCCTCCGTTTGGATAGACTGAGTCAATGGACTCCTTCCATAAACTATAAAGCTAATGCTAGAAAATCTGGAATCTCTTGTGACCTTTACTTTTCTGGGAAAACACTACCAAGTTATTAGGCCCCAATTAGGCAGGTTACTTAAGTACAGGCTTAAAATCACCCCTACTCAGTAAGTAGTGAATGGTTACTGAAGCAGCAAAACACTGAAGTCAGTGAGACTTAAGTACATGTTTTAAACTAAGTATGGGTTTAAGTGTTTTGCAGAATTGGGGCTCTCACCTACTAAGTTGCAAACCATTCTGCATAGATATGCTGCACTGTACGGCATGTGGTACTTTGGAAATTACCTTAGGTGGATGGGTGGAGACCAGAGAGAAAAGCAGCCAGACAAATCCAGTAATCTAGCAGTGAAATGCCTCTAGAAAATCTTGCATTTCTTAACATCTTTTTTAAATGATCATCCTGATAAGCTTGTGAAAGAAGACGGAGAAACAAAACCTACACAGAGACATACACTGAAGTTTCTCATGTGGAAAAGTGGCTTCTTTTTTGCTGGTGATGGGCTCAAGTCTCAAAATTTCCAAATACAGCAGTCTGGCAGTTGACGGAGCTAAGGAATAGGCTCAAGTCTATCTCTGCATTCAGTGTACTCAAGTTCTATGCTCTATAAATCTTGTATAAATTGGCATAGTCAAAATAGACCACTTTTCATTAAGTATTGATGCAAACAAAGAGCCAAATCCGGCAGTTTTCAAAGAGAGTTAAGGGCTACAGGTCAGATTTTAAAGGTTTTTCATCGATTCATAGCTTCCAAGGCCAAACGGGACAATTGTGATCATCTAGTCTGACCTGCTGTATAACACAGGCCATAGAACTTCTCCAGAATAATTCCTAGAGCATATTTTAAAAAAATAGCCAATCTTGGTTGAAAAACTGTCAGTGATTGAGAATCCACTCTGACTGTTGGTAAATTAAGAACATAAGAACGGACGTACTGGGTCAAACAAATGGTCATCTAGCCTAATACTCTGTCTTTTGACAGAGGCCAGTGCCAGATGGAATGAACAGAACAGTATAATAATCTAGTGATCCATTTCCTATTGTCCAGTCAGAAATTTAGGGACACCCAGAGCATAGGATTGCATCCCTGATGATTTTGGCTAACAACCATTGATGGACCTATCTTCCATGAATGTATCTAATTCTTTTTTTAACCCAGTTATATTTTTGGCCTTCACAACATCCCCTGGCAATGAGTTCCAGAGGTTGTGCATTCTGTGAAGAAATTATTTTAAATTTGCTGCCTATTAATTTTACTAGGTCACCCCTGCTTCTTGTGTGACATGAAGGGATGAATAACACTTCCCTATTCACTTTCTCCATCCCATTCATCATCGTATAGACCTCTAGAATATCCCCTCTCTTTTCTAAGACAAGCAGTCCCTGTCTTTTTAATGTCTCCCCACATGGAAGCTGTTGTATATCCCTATCATTTTTGTTGCCTTTCTCTGTACCTTTTTCCAATTCGAATATCTTTTTTGAGATGGAGTAATCAGAACTGCACTCAGAATTCAAGGTGTGGGAGTCCCATGGATTTATATAGTGGCATTATATTTTTGGTCTTACTAGCTATCCCTCTCCTAATGGTTCCTAACATTGTTAGCTTTTTTGGCTGCCACTGCACATTGAGCAGTTGTTTTCAGAGAACTATTCATGATGACTCCAAGATCTTTCTTGAGTGGCAACAGTCCCATCATTTTGTATGTATAGTTGGGATTATGTTTTCCAATGTGTATTATTTTGCACTTATTAACATTGAATTTCATCTGCCATTGTATTATCCAGTCACCCCATTTTGTGAAGTCCCTTTCTAACTCTTCACAGTCAGCTCTGGACTTCACCAACTTGAGTAATTTTGTATCAGCTGCATATTTTGCCATCTCACTGTTCATCTCTATTTCCAGATCATTTATGAATATGTTGAACAGCACAGGTCCCACTACAGATCTTTGGGGAACTCTGCTGTTGACCTCTCTCCATTGTGAAAACTGACCATTTCTTCCTACCCTTTGATTCTTATCTTTTTACCAGTTAATGATCCATGAGAGGACCTTACTTCTTGTCCTATAACTGCTTACTTTGCTTAAGAGCCTTTGGTGTGGGACCTTGTCTAAAGCTTTTCTGAAAGTCCAAGTAAACTGGATCACCCTTGCCCACATGCTTGTTCACATCCTCAAAGAATTCTAGTAGCTTGGTGAGACATGATTTCCTTTTACAAAAGCTGTATTAACTCTTCCCAAATGTGTTTATGTATCTGACAATTCTTTACCACAGTTTCAATCAATTTGCCTGGTACTGAAGTTAGACTTGTAATTGCTAGGATTGCCTCTGATTAAGTCTTTTTTAAAAATTGGAATTACAGTAGCTGTCTTCCAGTTATCTGGTACAGAGGCTGATTTATGCAACAGGTAACATACCATAGTTAGTAGCTCTGAAATTTCATATTTGAGTTCCTTCAGAACTCTTAAATGAGTACCATCTGGTGCTGGTGACCTATTACTGTTTATCAGTTTGTTTTAAAACCTCCTCTACTGACACTTCAGTCTGGGACAGTTCCTCAGTCACCTAAAAAGAATGGCTCAGGTGTGGGAATCTCCCTCATATTCTCCTGCAGTGAAGACTGATGCAAAGAATTCACTTAGCTTCTCCTCAATGGCCTTGTCTTCCCTGAGTGCTTCTTTAGCACCTTGGTCATCCAGTGGCCCCCTGATTGGCTGACAGCCTTTCTACGTCTGAGGTACTTAAAAAAATTGATGTTAGTTTTTGAGTCTTACTAGTTGGTCTTCAAATTCTTTTTTGGCCTGCCTAATTATACTTTTACGCTTGGCTTGTCAGAGTTTATGCTCCTTTCTGTTTTCCTCAGCAGGATTTGACTTCCAATTTTTAAAAGATGCCTTTTTGCCTCTAGCTGACTCTTTTATTCTGCTGTTTAGCCATGGCGGCAGTTTTTTGGTCCTCTTACTGTTTTTTGTTGTTGTTCTGATTTGGGATATACATTTAGTTTGAACCTCTATAATGGTGTTTTTAAATAGTTTCCATGCAGCTTGCAGACATTTTATTCTTGTGACCTTTCCTTTTAATTTCCATTTAACTGGCTTCCTCATTTTTGCATAGTTTCCCTTTTTGAAGTTAAAAGCTACCGTGGTGGGTTTCTTTGGTGTTTTTCCCCCTACAAGGATGTTAAATTTAATTACACTATGGAGTCTATTTCCGAGCAGTCTGGTATATTCTCCTCTTGGACCAGATCCTGTGTTCCACTTATGACTAAATCAAGAATTGCCTTGTGGGTTCTAGGACTAGTTGGTCCAAGAAGCAGTCATTAATGGTGTCTAGAAATTTTTTCTCTGAATCTTGTCCTGAGGTGTCATATACCCAGTCAATATGGGGATAGTTGAAATCCCACATTATTACTGGGTTTTCTGTTTTTGTAGTCGCTCTAATCTCCCTGAGTATTTCACCATCACCATTGTGGTCAGGTGGTCGGTAGTATATTCCCACTACTATATTCCTATTATTCAAGGTGATTCATTTAAGATTTTTACTATATTTGACTATGTACTTGAAGAACAATTCAATGGTTAATTACTCTCACTGTTAAAAATGTACTGCCTGCATCTGTAGGTACCTAAACGCCTTCAAAAGCCTGACCCCAGAAGATTTGGTCCAAAAATAATACTTCAGTATTGTGCCTAAGGAATAACACTGGTATCGGATCTATTAGCAAAGCAGAAGAAATAGCTCTGTACAGCATTTACATCAGTAAAACAAATCATACTATGCCACAACATTTTCCCATTAGTAATTGAATGGATATCTTATCTCACCCAGCCATTAGGATATGTTAAAAGTTCATTGGATTTATGGATGAGAAATCACCAACTACCTTTCAAACACTGTACAAAATTATCAAACATGATCTAATGTCACAGAACAACAGATTCATTGGGGTATTTAAGTGTGTGCCTAGTTTAAGCATATGAATAGTGCCACTGAATTAAAAATATAAACAAATAATATGAATATCCTGAGTGAGAAATGAAATTGGCAAGATTTTTTTCCTTTCTCTCATAGGCCAGATTTTCAAGAGCTCAGCTCCTGGTTAGGCACCTAAGTCAGTGCCAGACTTTCAAAAAAGCTCAGCAACCACCATGCTGATTTTCTTTTGAAAATCTGGCATTGTGTGTTTTGATTTTGCTGTTAAAAATGTTTAAAAAATGGATAATTTCAATAGAGTTGATACTTCAAAAAAACATAGAAATTGGATAAATCCAATTACATTACAGTGAAAACATTTTTAAGATGGGTCATTAGTGTTGCAAACTTTCTAATGGCACCATGGTAAACTTGACAGAATGAAAAGGTCTGTGATGAAGGCAAAGCATAGAGACATTTTATCTGAAAGCCCCTTTGGAGCGCCTTAGAATTTGTTTTGGAATGTATGGTAGTGTAGAGAAAATTGGCTCATGTATGCCACAATTACAAGGTGCAAGTCACTCAGAGCTGCACCCTACAGCATATGGCAGAATTGGGCCCATTCACTCTGTACTAAAGAACATATAGCAGCTTTTATGTTGATAGCAAATTTCATACTTAAGCTGTACAGGGTGTAAGATCGTGTTCTGTGCTGCTGACTGTTATTTATTCAAGACAATTGTAATTCCACTTGAAACAATAACAGAGCAGGAGCCTGGAGGGCACATTCTCACAAACACCAGCACTACAATATTTTACTAATTCCTAAAGATCTGTTTCCTTCTTTGTCCGTTGCACTGTAAGAAGGAACTGCGGGGGGAGGAGAGGGAGGAAGGCTCCATGCTACCTCCAGATGTTCAAAATGTGTTAGTACCCAATTACTGCTACTGCACACACAAATTGGGAAATTGTTCAGGCAAATGCATGCCCACTTCTGCTTATTCACAAGACAGTCAGAGTATGTGCACTGATAGTGCAAACTCGTCCACACTACCCTATTCCACTTCATGAGTCTCCCCCAACTGTTTGCTCGAGTGATCACACCTAAAAGTGAAAGGGTATTTCCATCACTGGACACCTTTGAAACCTTAGCCTCTTTGCTAGCAAGGCTGCCAGTTGTGAGTGTGCTGGTTTTGGAGGACAGATATCTGTCTACTGAAAAATGGACTTAGGCCAACAACTCACGTCACAATCAGCATGTTTTCAAAAAAGACCCCAAAAAAGCAGTTCAGATTTGTAAATGTACTGTGAATGCAACAGGAGCAGTTGTAATTCAAGACTTACTTATGCAACACTGCTATTGAAGCCAATGAGAGATGTCAAAAAAGTAAATATATGTTGCCTGGTATCTAGAAACTATGCTGATTTGCACTAAGGTACATGGACCAACAGTCTTGAGTTAGGACTGAAAGCTTTTGCTGATCATGTTTAACAAAATCTGCCATGGTTCCCCCCTTGGCCGCATAAATGAGTTTCCAAATTGTTGGAATATAATTGCCTCCTGCTTTTCTTACATGAAAGCCGGTAGCAGCAGGGAGCTTCTACAATTCTGTGAGTATTCATACAATTTGAAATGCAATAAAGAAAATATTTGTTGGTGGCATCAGTTTTGAAGCTGTGGATAGTAGGACATAGAGGTGTGATCAGCAATAAAATTCTATATTGATGAGAAAGTTAAATATGAAGTAGTTTAAGTAGCTATTTCATTAATACTTTATCTTTTGCCAGTGACTGAACAGCTGCTAAGCACTGAATGCTGCAGAAAAAAGGATACACTTCTCTGGTACCCTTTTATTCCACATCTATCCATCCTACTTTTTGAGATCACTTTGTAACTAATCTTGAAAGATTTGATTGAACTTTTTCGGGGCAAATAAGGTTCTGTTATATTATATTATTATTATTATTACTCATATTATTATTAAAATAATCATATCGTATTTTTAAAAAAAAATAAATGTTAATTATTATTTTTCTCATTTTCATGCACTGCTGCACTTCCTGCTTCAAATATACCCGAAGTACTAAAAGTTCCTTGTTTTCTCCTCAACTGCAGGACCCATTCTCTAGGTTGTTGAGAGCTTCCTGTGAGCCTCTGAGCTTCAACTCCCATGAATATGGAGTCTGAGTCTGAGATGGCCTTGCAGGTCACTGGCACCTCACAAGATCAGGCCTACTAACAAGACATACCACAAGCATAAGGAAAGTACGTGATTCTGTTTCTTCAGACCAAATAGATTGACATAAGCTAGATGAGGTGCGTATAGGAATCTAAATGTGATGCTTGTTCCGGTTGGACTTCTGAAACTACCACAGGTTGGCTTTGTTACCTGCATCATTTCCAGGTGATGTGAGTAGTCTACGTTTAGCTATATGTTGTAAAGTATACGAATTTGTAGCAAAAATCATAAAAAGTCCTGTAAGTAAGTAGTTAGAGCTAAGTTTTCCAGGCCAGTGAAGGCATTTAGGGTTATGGCGCTTGGCTTGACAGAAGACTGGTCTTTTCAGTGGAAACACTAGCCTGCTCCCTTCCTGTACCAAAATTCCAACACGAATATAAAGTGAAGATTTTTTTATTCAGACATCCTTAATTGCTTTCAAATTTTGGCACTTCTGTTACTATCAGATTTCTAACATATCCCATGGTAACGATTAAAGCTAGGCAAATAACTCAAAATATTTTCCATGAATACTCCCTTGAATAAAACACTGAATTCCCTTCAGCAGTGTTCACACCCTTTTAGTATTTGCTTTCTGTGAATATTCGAGTGAGTGATTTATAGGCAGGAATATTCCCTGAAACAGCAAATTTTAAGAGAATATTACATAGTGTTTGTGGAAAGTAAATTTTGAACTCAATAATATGGGTCTCTTTGCCGGACACCATCCAGTCAGGGAACAGAAACATTACCATATGAGTTCACTTGGAGCTAATCAACTCACCTCGATATTCAATACTTAGTAGTCCAAAAAAAACCCTGCTTCTGAACAATATAAAGACCAAAAATTTGGGTCAGATTTACAAAGGCAATTAGGCACCTAAAGACGCAGATAGGTGCAAGTGACTCCTATTGACTTCAAGGAAGTTATGAAATCAGTGGACGTTAGGAACCGAACCTGCTTAGGCACTTCTGTAAATCCCACTAGGTGTCTATCTGCATCTGTAGGTGACTAAATACCTTTGTCAATCTGGCCCTTATGAAAGAAAATATTCTGAAAATGTCAAATACTGAATAAATTTGAGAAAATGATAAGCAACGCACAGCCAATTTGTGAAGAAAAAAAGAAGCTATCTCATTGACTAAATTGTTTGCTATAAATTATTCACTAAACCCTAGTAGTAAATGCAGCACATACTTCCTCCGCTTTTTCGAGGACTTCCTCTTCAAGACTTACTCTTCAACGTTCATTTTATTTTGGTTGATGAGCTGTTAAGGCCTAATGTTTCAAAAATGCACACACGTTGTGTGCCTAATTTGCATGTGCAATTACTGCCGCTGCACGCATAAATCAGGGAAGAGTGAACACAACTAGCAGTGGTCATTTCCATCTGCAGTTATCCAGTGTGACTGCTTAAAGATGAAAAGTGCATGCACAAATTAGGTATTCAATTACACTAATGAACACAATTTTTAAAATGTAGACTTAAATATTTGCTATTAAAGTTCTTGTTCAAGTCCCTAGGCAGTTCCGGTGTACCACAGGAAGAGTTGTATTGTTTCCTTTAAGCTCAAACGTATCCTCATGGCATCTTTGAAAAACTTCTTTTAACTGCTCTGTGAACGCAACCCTTTCCAGAAGCCAGAATGCAGTCATGTATTTTGGATGATCTTCAGCGAGAACACTGTCCCATTTATGCACCCACCCTACCATGTAAAAGATTTTTGGAAGGGATGGGTTGAAATAAACGGGAGATGAGCCAAAAAAGTCAGACTCAAGCCTGTAATCTAAATTCATACTTCTAAATAAAGATGGACTGAGTGTGTTCTTATTACCCAATTCTACCAACAGTTAGTTTTTCTTTATAATGAAGAGCTAGAGCACTTGCTTATGGTTACTTATGCTACACTTGTATGTCTGCAGCCTTTCACGCATTGCAGAATATCACAATGGGAGAGCTGTTTTACATGTAGCAAAATTAATAGCATGCAGTCTAAGGATAGAAAATGTGACTGAACATCATATGTGCATTTCCCAAGACCTGTAAAAGTTTGCGCTAAGCCCAGATAAAGAGATTTTAAGCATATTTTCAGTGACTACCATAGTTTCATGCTTTTTATTAATTAAATGCAAGATGTGTGAGCACTTTGTAATTTCCCCCATCCAGTTTGCTTATCTCATGCCACCCCTTTTTTCCCCTGCTAGTTAAATGAAGTCACATCTTTCTTTTATTAATCAGGCACTTTGTTTCACTGTTTCTTTAATTTCCTGTATTTTCCTACCACAGACTTAATTCACTTTATTTCTTATCCCAAGAATGATAACAGGGTTTCTATAAAAATGAGCATTCATGATCAAAGAGCAACTCTGTATCACAAACAAATTACAGCAACTGGGCATTCTTTTAAATAGCTTAACCTAATTAAGCTCAAACATTTTTGGCAAAAGCTTAAAAAAATTGGGAGTAATTGGAGCTCCATTCAAGTTCCTGACTTAGTGTATTTTAGTTTTATTTTGGGGGTTGTTTTGTTTTTCCCATTACTTTTAGAGGTTTGAATAAACAAACTATTTTGACAGTATTGCCTTCTTGGGAGAAAAAAATATTGTTGATACTGAAAACTCTGGCAACTTTTCCAAATTAAATGTAATTCAAACTGCTCATATGTGGGTTTGATTTTTAATCACTTTGGTGCACAGCTGCACATACAAAATGCAAACTGCACACCTACTTTGCATGTGCTAAAATCATGATCATATTCAGACATCAGGTAACTGTGCAGACAAATAACCATAATAAGGAATTTGTGCATTTGATTACCCAACATGTTAATGGAATGATGGTAAATGTATATGCACATTTGACATGCAAATGCACTCATTCTTCACACCAAACTTCTTTACAAATCAAGTCTTTTTAGTCTAGTAAATAAAATCAAATGCACTTTCTAACTGCACAGATTATCATTGCCATTAAAAGTCTCAAGTAGAATCACATTTTTAGTGAATGCTGAAGGATGTTAGACTGTAATACATCATGCCACTGCAGAGGAGACGCATGGAGGAGGTCTGCGGGGGTCACGTGCCACCCCAGATTTCTGCCTTCCATTTAGCACAGATCAGAAGCTGGTGGGCGCTGCCTGGCCAACTCAGGCCTCTGGCTCTCCGCTCTGTGGAAAAAGGCGCACTGGCTGGCTGCCCAAACCAGGCTGCTTCTGCATGGCCAGGCTTTCTCCAGGCAGGGCAGGCAGCTCAGCTCCAAACTGTGCCACTGACATGCACTTGCTTCTCCCCTGAAGGATCCTGGTGCTGACCACCGATACCCTCTGGAGTCAGCCCCTGCCTGCGGAGCTTGGCTGTCATGAGATGCTCCCTGAGGTGCTTGCTAACTGCTGCCCTGGCACTCCTGGCTCTGCTACTGCTCCTCAGCCCAGAGGCAATGCCATGGGGCAGTCACATGCCCCCCCCGAACATTTAAGTTGTGCCCCCCACCATCAAGAGTTATGCATCATCTCTGTACCATTGCCTGGTACTGGATGGAATATCAGAGCAGTTCAAGTGTGTGTCACAACATTGCTTCTGTGAAAAGAGATTCACATTAGTTTGAGTGGCGGTGGCCTATGTTTTTGGAACATGGAGACTTAGGAAGGGAACAAAGAAACAGAAGCAATTTAGGAGACCAGTTCTAATGAGACTTAAGCAAGGAACTCCCTTCGGCTCTTTGAAAATCCCACCGTGAAGTTCTGTCTCCAAAAGAAAAAATATTAAATCTTGGGTGGCCATAGTGCTTAAATATTTTTTTGAAGGACTCATAAGACCACAGCAGATTTCCATCTACCTGGTTACAAAAACTCCTGCTTAAAATACAATGCTGATCAATAGATGAAAAATATTGGCCTGGAACAAAGAACTATAAGCAGTGAGAAGGCATTTCACTTTTAGAAGAGCTCATCAACAAAGTCTGTCTGTTGTTTCTTCCTGAGTCCAACCCTAAGCAAGTTTACAACAGTATACAGCAGAACTTGGCCTTCTCATTGAAGTCAATGGTAAAGCCTCCAGTGACTTTAATGGTGCAGGATCAGTGCCCCTATGAAAGAAAATTATTTCTCTGTTGAAGAGTTAACTTATCTTTAGAACTCAGTTGGTAATTCTATTCTATTCAGGTTCTTGTACTGCCTTCACCACCACAGTATCTGAAAACCGTCCTGCAGTGCATTAAGCAACTATCATCTGTCTTGTGAGGTTTGTTCTTTCTTTGATCCTCTCTCTGGGGGTCAGGGGAGGAGAATTGTGTGTGGAGTATGGTGTTTTGTTTTGGTAGGGTTTTGTTTTGGCTGATTTTTAATTAATTCATTTATGGGAAATAAGTGATTCAATCAATTGTGATTCTTTCTCTGTCTATAGAATGTCTGCGAGCAGATAGTGATTTTTCTAAAGTTTATTTGTGTGTGTGTGTGTGTCTGTGACTTTCATTTAATCTATAGCTTTGTATTTGAATATTCAGACTCTAAAATCCAAGCTGAGTTGCTTACTTGTAATTGGTCACATAAGTCACATTGTATCCGTTTTGCTCACTGATTGGGTGAGCATATCTCTTGTAATCAATTTCTAGCATGAATGCTTATGGAAATAGAAAGCACATTTGAAATTCTTTTCTGTGAGTATTCATGCATAACAGCTTAATACTCACTGTGTTCAGTGAGTATTCATGCTTGTAAAAACTGACTGCACCAATGATTGCAGGAGATGAACACAAAGAGGCCACAAACATGGCCAGAGCAAATGTATATTTACATTTGAACAAATATTTTTGTTTGCATGGTTTGCCCATCTCTACTGATTTCATTTTTTAATAAAAAGCACGTTTTTAAACTAATACAATTTCTTTCATTAATTGGAAAATATTAGAAGAAACACTAAACCAAATTACCTGTAATTATATAACCTTCTGATTCTTACTGAGTTTAACAGATTAAATGTTCCATTTTTACAACTTTCAAGGTTAAGTGCTCATAATGGGGCATGCTGGTGAGTAAGTTATATAATCCACAGCAAGTGGCACTCAGTAAACTAAATGGAAGATAGTTATTAAAGTCTACAACATACAACTTTAATCTAATGCTTAAATTATAAGGGAGACACTTGGAAAGAGCTAAAGGCTGTTTGCAGGTTCAAAATGTTCATGTTGCTCTCAGTAGCGATCAAAGACTGGTTCTTCATGTCTCGGGCTGGTGTGAGGGCCAATTTAGAAGAATTGCAAAAATTCTGCTGTTATATCTCCAAGCTACAGAAACTCATAACTGGAATCTTTTATCTTTGAATAAGCAGTTATTTTTAGTATGTAGCTTTCAATCAGTATTACATCATTGCTTTCATAAGGGTTAAAGTCAGTGGACATCGAGACCATGAATACAGAAGCTAAGACAAATTCAACAAATATCTTTTCAGAAAGTCTTCAACTTGATGTAGTCAGGCTTTCATTGGTAAGTATCACTACTGAAAACCACAGCCACCTTTGCCATAAATTTGCTATCAAATGCTTCCTGTAAATTAGCTCCTGAATTTTCTGACTCCTGTACTTTTTTTTTTATTTGAGTTTTCCCCTATTCTATTGATGTTTTCTTGGTAAAATCTACCTTGAAAACTATACAGTACTTGTAAAGTTAGCTCCAAAACCTCTTTAGACCTGTGAGATAACCTACATCATTAGAAAAGGAGTTAATTTTTCAAAAGGCTGCCTATATTTGTTTTAAAATTGTAGTGACAGTCCTCTACCAAAACCACTACACCACCTTCGCACTGCTGTTTTTTCCCTGACAGTCCTTGAAATGACCTTGGTTTAATTACCTGCATCTCAATGAGTGAATCTACATAGAAAGTGAAGGTTAATTAATGAAGGATCGTTTCTTACTCTAAACCCATCAGGCACTGGCTGACAGCAAGTCTGGTCCATGCAGTATTATCCTATATCTCATTACAAATGGTCAGATTGATGTGTTAGCTTTAGTCTAAGGAGAAGAAAGAGGACAGTTTATTAATGATGAGCAGTGATGGGGCTGTTGTACAAAAGTTCCCAAATATGGTATTGGAGTCCATTATCACCAATGTTATTGAGTTTCAACTTTTTCCAGTGAATGGTTATTTTCAATAGTTTTATTTACCTCCTAAACTATTCTGGGTACAAAGTTGGCATCAAGTTTCTCAAACCAAAACTTATAACATTGTTAATTTAGTCGTGTGATAAATGACCAAAAGGCAAAATAATTAGAGATCCTCCAATTGTGTGACTTAATATAGCTCATTCAAGTCAATGGACTTAAATCTGTTTACAGCAGCTGAGATTCTGGCTCCAGAGGTTTATTCTGTTGACTTGTAGTCTTGGATCTCAAAATATATATTTGCACAAGATTCAAATAATTACACTGTAGAGCTCACCTGTGTTAACATTCAATGTGGTGTCCAGCAAACTAGACATGGCTGAACAGTCCCTCCCCTTACCACGTGCCTTCTCAAACATTCAAGAAAGCTATTTCACAGCTCAAAAAAGGCTTGAGCAGAAGAGCAATGAAGCAAACTGAGGAGGGTCTTACTGTCATTCTGTCATCCCCATAGGTAGATCACTGATTAAATAATAGTTGCATGTCATTTACAGCACTTTGAGCAATATGCTAGGGTGTCTGCCCTGCTAATCTACTATCACCGCTGTGCCTACAGCAAGGCAAACATCATTATTATGAAAGTTCAACTTTGTTCATTAAAGGTTATTGAAACACACCAACATGAACCTACTGAAGGTGACAATGAGATTAATCTCAGACATGGGCTATGGTTTATGACTTTGAGCATTACATTCATTATTGTAGAAGAATTATTGGTATCACTGGTATCAAAAAAACCTGGGGTTTGCAGAAGAGTCTGAATGTGAGTCCATAATGCATGTGGCTTTTCACACTGCTTAAATTTATTATTAAACTGTGAAGTGGTAGAAGTTCTATTGCTTGGGAATTGGCCAAGCACAAGAAAATATTCTGAATAGTAAGCATTGGTAAATGTGTGGACTAGATTTTTTTTTTGTATCTTTGAGGGCTATGATCCCATTATTCACTTGTTAAATAACAATTTCCTGAGTGACAATGTATTGAAAATGTTATTGGTGTGAGATAAGAACTGTGAAAGGCACCTAGGGCCAAAAATAAAATCCCATCAAATAACCACAGGAAGAAGACAGCTTCTTGAAACTAGTAGCTGAAAACAAAGGTGCAAACCTGTTTGGCTGACACATTCTTCTGAGGTCCCTAGAAGCCACACATATCTATGTTGGCAAGAAGGAGATCTGAAAGGCAGATACATTTCTCATTCCTATCCACTTGACTGGTACTGCAACTGTAAGGTAAGAGCTTCCTTCTTTTTGAAATAGTTTTTCAGAAAGTCAGTGACAAGTTGACTGTTGTCTGCATATCTTGGTGAGGAAGAATGAAATCAAGGTAGTGTCACCAGTGAGGCCAAAGGATACTAAGCTAAGGTGAAATTCACACATGTGGAAAGAAGGGACACAAGGCCCATGCACCACTTAAGTCCCAGGTAAGCCCTAAAAAATAAGACTTAAGTGCTGGATTTCTGCACAAGGGTGAAATTCATCTAGAGAGATTGGTCACATTCATTTTTTTTAAAAAAGTCTGTAGCGCCTCTAATTCAAAACCCACTGAAATCAACAGGAGCCTTTTGATCCGGCTCCTAATATTCACCGGGATATCACAATTAGTAGACCAAATAACATAAAAAATTCTCTTTATCAACATATCCTGATCAATGTCTAAAGGTCAAAACAGAATACTTTCACCCCATACAGATATCTATGAGTCTTCACTATAAGTCAATTGCCAATCCTTCCCTCACTGAGGTCAGTGTAAATCTTTTCCATGTATTGTAATGAGAGTTGGATTGGCTCCTGAGTGAACTAAGAGACTGATCCTTTTTCATGTTGGCGACCTCCTTATTCAAAGTCAAAAATGTTCACGACTCCCTTACAGTTATTATAAAAGTAAGATATTATTAATAACAATAATAAGCCTTTATAACTTATTTGTATGTGTATGTTTCAACTACATTTGACCTCACAAACTCCATATGCCCCAAAATTATTCTGGAAAATACATTGGTTTTAAGATTGTAATAACATTTTCAGTGCCTCACAAATGAGCCCCCCACGCCAATTCCCAAATTTTTTTGTGACCCCCATAGGCCATGAACCACTGGTTAAGAAGCACTGCTTTAGCTGAAGGAAGGGCTGGAAAAAAGTTAATCTTTTACACTTCTACCCCGATATAACACAACCCGATATAACATGAATTCGGATATAACACAGTAAAGCAGTGCTCCAGGGGAGGGGAGGGGAGGGGGGCTGCGCACTCCGGCGGATCCAAGCAAATTCGATATAACGCAGTTTCACCTATAACGCAGTAAGTTTTTGGCTCCAAGGACAGCAATATATCGGGGTAGAGATGTACTTTTCATCTCCTTTAAAGCTTCAGGTGAAAGAAGGTCGGACTGAGTTTAAGCGGTCACACTGAATGCTTTTTTTCATCCACTAGACAAATCTAGTTCTTTGCAAGCCTCCAAGTGTACATCCAAACCTTTCAGTGGTAATCTCACCCTCCTTTTCTTTGGGAGAAAATAGCTTGTGTGATCATGCACCTGTCTGCCTTTAAAGATGTGGTTTTTCTGTATGCAAAAATATTAGGAATTGTATCTGTTTTGGGGATGTGCCAGAATTTAACTCATTATGCTTTTCCATTTACGAGTACTAAGAAAAAATGAGATATACAAAGTTTTCTATAACCATGAAACCAAACTCATTTACCTTTTTGTAATTTTTATTAATCTACTACTAGAATTCATTTTTCATTTAATTCAGGTCTCTAATGGCTTAAAACTGTGTCTTTGGTCTTTACACGTTTGTGGTCCCAGTCTTGTCAAGCTTTTTCATCATCTTTATGTTCATTTATTTTAAGTTTTAGTGGTCTTCCAGCCAATCCTTTATCCTTTTTATTACAAGAGCATGAAATTTTATCATCCCCTAGAGCTTTGTTAGTCAGCTGCTACCAGGTTCTTAACCTTAGTTAATTTATTCCTTCATTTTTGACTTTCAGATATGGCGCATGCTTTAATATTTTGTTTTTGAATACGAAAGCAACTCTTATTAAGTAGTTTTATTGCATTAATAGATTTTTATTTCATCTTTTACAGTTGTGTTTAGGTTTCCTGCTAGTTATATTGCATATCATTTTGCATAACCATTTATAATTTTGCATCATATAATTTAAATTTTAATATAAGAAAGCATGGGTAATATAATAACAATGACAATAAACTTTAGATAATTTTACTAAAGAATCATTTTAAACAAAGATGCCATTTTTAATTAATTATTATTACTTTAGAACCAAAAGTTTTATTGGTGATTGTTAGCAACTTCCTGAACTAGAGCAGCTAGCCTCTGTTGAGTAAGATAAAGATTAAGCCACGAAAAATGTATACATTTTGATCACTAAATTTGGGGATTTCTTTAATGAAAGCTGAGATTTGCAGGCAATCTCCTGATTTCAACAACTGGGTCTTAAAAAGTTCCAAAACAACTCCATCAAATGTTGCTAGGCTCATGATAAGATGATGAGAATTAGCAATATTGAGTTCTAGGCATTAAGGAAAAATATGTGGAGGTGGGCATGGGCAAAGAAGACAAAGGGTCATAGTCAGACAATTGACTAGAGCTGATCAAAATGGGTGAGTGGGGAGCAACGGGAGACAAGACTAGACAGATAAAGAGGGGGCTAAGTAATTGGGGAGGGCATTCAAGTTGAGAACAAGGAGGGTGAATTTGGTGACTGATGCAATAAGAAGCTAGAGAAGGGATTTGGAGAAGGGTAAATTTGGCCAAGGGTTTGGGCCAGGAAATAATTTTTGCATCTGAGTTTTGAATTGATTGGAGAGGAAAATAGGTGATTGTCAAGAACACCAGAGAGATGTTCCTGTCAAGGCTCAAGAAGCTCAAATTCTGGACGAGGGCCTTTGTTGTTGGGAATGGGAAGGAATGGATGGTTTCTGGAAAAGTTGTGAGAGAAAACCAGTAGGATTTAGTGATGGCGTCGGGGCTGGGGAGGTCAGGGGAAAGAGAAGGAGAGAGAGGAAGTTGTTGACAATGGAAAAAGGCAAACAAAAGTTGTTCAGGAAAGAGAGGAGTTCTGTGTTTGACTCTCTGAGTTCAAGTTGAGGCAAGACATCCAGGACGAAAGTCAAAGAGTCAGCCTTCTCAATCAGTACCTGCTTTCCTCCTCCCAAGCACATGCGGGCGCAAACACACACATGCATGCAGTAGTGTTAGCAGGGAATGAGGCATTAACATTCCATAAGACAGGAACCAAAATTCTGCTTTCTTTACACTTTGCATCAAAATGTCAGTTGATAGAATAGAACCATTAAAAAGCAGATGAACAAAGAGTTAAACGAGCTACATCACAATACTCAACACATTGGCTAGTTGCCCAGTAGCTGAAGTATCAGTTGCTTGTTTGAGGTATTACTTTAAAAAAAAAAAAGTTTACATGATTTTCTATTAGTCTTGAATGCTAATAAAATGATAGTTTCATTTCAGAACAGGTAAGTGTGCCTATGATTTCCATTCTGTAATGTGATATATGTGCTATTCCACCTACAGTATTTATTTCTCTGTGTGTGAGAGAGAGAGAGAGAGAGACTCCAATCCCCTCAGAGTTTTGCTTCTGGCCCATGGGGAGCTAACATTTAACATGATTAATTTTCTTTTTTAAAGAAATGAACATTTCTTTGTCAGGTAGAAGCTTTTACTCATTCTGACATGAGGCTTTCATACAGCAAAAATATTACTAATACTATTTTGCCTCTAAAGTGCATTTGTTATCAATATGCACTTAAACTAGTGATCAAGAGTTGGTGGGAGAGACACCTGCTCTGCATTTCTTATCTGTTTAATACCTTAGGGATACATCACTTAATAATTTAGTGCTAAACCATTTAGCATTTTAGCCCATCATCTCTTATATTACACATAGGATTTCAGTAATGTCTGATAAAATTATGTGTTAGCTGCCTTATGTGTGTGTAAAACTTAATAAGTCTTCTCCCCCCCCTCAAGTTTAATAACTGATTTCTTACATTTATGGATGTGAAATTTTATTGCTCATGGATATAGTTTGAGCCTAAATCTTCATATCTTATAAATTGATTTTTAGTTTCCTTTTTGACCTTATGAATTTCAATCAGACATTGACCTCTTGTTGCTCATGAATCTGACTGATTTAATGCCATATAACAATAATACTGTAGAAAAGCATTATCATAAGAGCCCACAGGGTTTGCTGAAACCCATAACTAGATTTTGGAGGCCTCAAGCAATAATAATTCTTGACCCAAGACTATTCTTTAATGCCTTCATTCTTTACTGTTCTGGACTGGCCAATCCTTGTTTTAGCACGGTCAAGAAAAGCAGTGGACGTTCCCAGGAGGTTATGAGCTAACGTATATAAAAGATGGTGCTGAATATACTCAAGTAATGAGACGCATATAAAAGGCTAATTTTATCTGGATTTGTCATGTTTAGAAGTGAAGGGGGAAAAGTACATAGAAGTCTTTTGTGGTAAAATGACTATTTTTGAGTGCTTAAGCTCTCTAAAAATAAAAATGTAATATTCATTGTCTTTATAGATTGTATTGTTATTGTTCAGTCTATTATTGTGACTATAGCCTAAGTAAAGGACTTGAACAATTGTGCCTTTGTTTGCTTGGCTGTGCTAATTTAATTTAATTTATTTTAATTGCCAACGTGCTTTACTGAATAATTGGCTTTACTCAATAACTGGATGTTGATGTTCATTATTCCTATAAGAAGGACTCTTAAAGCAAAAATAAAGGTGTGAAGGATGTGGGGGCTGCTTGGTATTAATTTATGAATAGTGTATGGTACCAGGCTATGGGAAATGTTTTCTGTATGACTATGCTGGAATGTTTACCATATGCATATGACGGGGTACTTTAATAGCATGGCTGTTGTGAAACAAATAGGAGGGCAACACAATGGATCAAGATAAACACCTCCTGGTAAACAGTTAAGAGCTATTAGCTGTGAAGATTCTACTTCCAGGTTTCAGCCAGCGATACACAGCAGTTTTGCCAAGGCTGGGAACTGACAGATAAAAAGGACCATAAACAGTTAAAACCTCTTTCCTTCCCCAGACGTAGGGGAGGACAGTTGTCAGGGAGCTGTTTAGGAGGAGCAGACAGACAGACAGGCACTTGGGGATCTGAAGAAGCTAGGACTAGGATGGTAAGCCTTAGGTAAGATAGCTATGCATATAGATTGTTCCTGTTTAAAAAAAAAAAACTTTTCTCATATGCTTTTCTGTGTTCCTACTGATAAGATTAAATACATAATATTTTGTTTTGAAAGCTGATGGTTGCTGGTCGCTCGTGAAGGGAAGACTTGCAGGTGCCATACTAAGCTGAGCCTGCTGCATAATCATGGTAGGTTACATGGGGTGCTGTAGACTAGGCCCCAGTCTGAGAGTAGTTGAATCATAGGATTCCATCCCAGAGAAGATAAGGACACAAGACATGTACCTAAGGGGATGCATGGTTTATTAAGTGATCTGCTCATCTCAAACGATTGATAGCTGAAGCCTGGATCCAGAACTCATTTGGCTCATGGAAGCATAAAATCTGCCTGACATGCTGCTCATAGACTCATAAACTTTAAGGACAGAAAGGACCATCGTGATCATCTAGTCTGGCCTCCTGTGCATTGGAGCCCACAGAGCCTCAACCACCCACTCCTGTAATAGACCCCTAACCTCTGGCTGAGTTACTAGTTTAAACCTGCAAGTGACCCACACCCTATGATGCAGAGGAAGGCGGAAAAACCCCAGGGTCTCTGCCAATCTGACACAGGGGAAAACTCCTTCTCAACCCCAAATATGGCACTCAGTTAGACCCACCAGCCAGACACGTGAGAAAGGATTCTCTTTAGTATCTGAGAGTCCTCCCCATCTGGTGTTTCAAACGCAGACCAAAGCTTTATGGTGATGATGTGTCTGTCCACCATGTATTCCTATAGTCATAATGACTATCTCCAGAACATAGGCAGAACTGTCATATCTGCACCCTTTGCACCCACTATGTGTATATTTTTTTTAAAAGTGTTACAGTTAAACTAGCTCTTTGTGTGAAAAACCATCAGGAGGACAGACTGGAACCTGCTACTCAAACTCCTGCCAAGACTGGGGAAGCTGGAGTTGTCACTCTCACTTCTTGTTAAGGATGCCATGTCCTTGATGCCTGGTATTTAAAAATTAATTTAAAAAGACCTTTTTAAGACTGTCCAAAGATACATTGACACAGAGCCACTTCCATTTGTCTTTCCTTGGAGAGCCCTTCCCTGCATATTGATACCATTGCACTTTATCCATATAGTGCAAACATTGCAACCATGCTGAGTTTCACTGAACTCAATGGGACTCCACCAGACACAAGGATTCACCTCTATAGGTCTGGCTGAGGGATCAGGGCTCATATTGGGTTTTTTTGGAAAGAAATCAGGATTCAAATCACCATTTATGGTCCAGAAATTAAAACTAGGTTAACTCCCTAATGAAATCAATCCCAATTCCTTTCTGTTAACAAACCCCACACTGACCTTTTTCTAAACACCACGGTGCCCCTAGTCTCTGTGGTAGGGAGTATTTTTAAAGTGCTACATTTTGAAAATGAATGTTGAGATGTATTCAAGAAATGGTAATTTACCCTCTACAGGCCTGAAGTCTGAAATCTAAACCTACCAGCAGAACTGCTCCATATTACTTTACCAAGATTAGAGTAGACCACTAAGCATATTGAAAAATAAAAACCCTGTCATTCCACCTTCTATGAGCTATTTAAATTATTCAGTGTTATTTAAGGTTACCAATTTTGTGTAGGTAATTGAGTTATGTTGTTATATAATATGAATGAGGCTGTTTAGACTTTGCCTTTTTATCCAGTTTTCTAATTGTTTGCAATAGTTTTTGCTTTTTTCAATACCTGATCTTAGTCACCTGCTGTTAAATATACTTCTCATTTTGAAATTACAGACCCAGCATCAGCATTATTGCAATTAGTGATTACAAAATATCAAAAGTTTTAGGGATTCAATTCAGAGGAGCATACAAAGATTTGGGATCCAAATTTTCAACATTGCATCATTTCCCTAATTTGCTCATATAGTTAACAAAATTGTTCATGCAAATGAGCAGTTCTGTTTGTCTGCACATGACGTTATCGGATCTGTGTGCTCAATCGCAGTAAATTCGCATTTAAATTTGGAACATTACGATATGAGAGTTTTGCTCATGCAATTGCATGCATAATCTTTTTTTTTTTAATTAAAAAAAATCTGCCCTCAAATGCTTTTTTGATGCTCTTCGAAATGTGTATGACAAATATGATTTCTTGACTGAGCTGGAAATGTTATAAGACTAGCCTTTCTCATCATATTTTTTTATGGCTACTGCTGATTTGGGTTCAAAACAAGAGATAAAAACATGCCTGATTCTTTTTATATTTTATTTTATTAAGTTTACCAAACTTCTTTGAACCTCCAAAAATGTTGGCTTTGCTTTGATTCAATGTCTGTTCAATTCCTGAACCACTTTGCCCATCAAAAATTGCCTTCAAATAGACTATGAACTTATAAAGGAGTAAATGCTTTGGATCCTGGTACTGTATCTGAAAGACCATTTTCTCCCTTGTATGATATGAATGCAGCTGAGATCAGCAAAGGCATTGGAACTATACATCCCTATATTAGAGCTGTGCAAATAACTGGCTTTTCAGTTCTCTGGCAATTCTGAAAAATCAGGGAAGAAATTGTTTTGATTTTGAACATTTAACTTTGTATCTTTTTAATAAAATTGAAGGACAGTTCAAAACAAAAAGTTGCTTTGAACTGGATAATTAAAATATTTTGTTTCAAAATGTTGAAATGAAAATGTTTTGACTTTTTCAGACTTTCTAGTTTTGGTTTTTGTTATTTTAAGGAAACAACTTGGCAAATCCAACGTAAATTCACAAAATGTTTCTGTCTCTCCAAATCTGCAGTTTTCACTGAGGAAAAAGTTTGGGCCAAAAAATTTCACCCAGCTCTACCCTAGATTTGATATTAGAAAATCTAAAGGCACAGTGTTTTCAGGGAGGAGGACTCAGTGCTGGAATTGGACTTGGTTTGAGAGAACTTGAATTTGTTATATGTGGTGGTTCTAATCTTTCTATTGAAGTAGCCCACATCACCATAGCAGCTAATCTTGCTCTTCTGTCTATGGGTGCAAAGAGGATTAAGTGGGAGGGAGACTATGCAGGGAGAGGGAATCTGTACATGTGAACATTGGTTCAATGTATATTTCGAAGGTATATTTTTAACAGATGTACCTGCTCCTTTAGTAGATGGAGTGGCATATTTTAAATAAACCAGTACAATGAATGAATTTTAAAAAATGCAGAGAGAGGAAAAAAGAAAAATCTTCTCATTGCTGTTCCTAGTCTGTGGCTTGATATAGTACAGAACAATCAGATTTGCCAGGGATCATCAGATCGTCCTTCTTCTTTTTTGGTTCTTCAGCAACAAGAATCTATGTTGATTTCCTGGTGTCCTTTTTAGTTATGCTGTATTACTCATAACAGCAGCGCAGTGGTAGCTGCCAATACAAATTTAATCTTTTCTGTTTATTCTGTAGTGTCCTGTCAAAGCAGATAAGTCTGCTTTGCATTAGAGCTCAAAATTTAATTGTGGGAAAATGATGAGTCACTCCAGTTAAGGTAAACCAGTGTCTGTGTCAGAGGGTTTTCTTCTGATGTGCAAAGCAATGAAATGACATTATAACCACAGGCCAAATTCACTGCTACTAACACAGGGAGGTGTAATTTAAACTTTCCTATGCCAGCAAATCCTCTTGTGCCAAGGAAGCGATTCACTCTGGGATCAAATTAGGAGAAACAAAACAAAAAAATAGTAATGCCAGTCTCTCAGGCTTTGCTCACCAACCAACTTCTTACTCACTCCACCAAAATAAGAAGTCAAAACAAGATGCCACTCACAATAGATTGTACAAGATATTCCCCATATGATCAGCTTACCTCTTTTTTACCTGTTTTTGCCAGTGATGAAATAGTAAATAACATTGACATTGAGGGATCATTTTTAGGCATCAGGATTAACACCAGTTTTAGAGCAATAGAGGCAGTTCATGTTTCTCGGAGGGTTTGTGGCACTCGAATTAAACCATCTTCAGAAGGTCATCTTTCTGTTTCTCTTTCATCCTTCCCTCATTAGCATTAACCATACCTCCACAAGAGTTCTCTGTAGTTGTACTGGTCCCTGTGCAATAAGCCAATGTCCTCTTCTGGTGCCAGTTTAAAAGCTCAATTCACATTTGCCAAATGTGCCTTTACCCCTTGAAGAGAGAAAACAGAGCAAGACATATATTTAAGAACATGAATGTTAGCCTCCAAGGTAACAGAATTTCAGATTGGCTAGGTGCTATATTTTCTGAGGTAAATTCTCCATTCAGCTGTGCTGTTGCAATGACAATGACTTCAAGAGGGTGCATCCGTGTAACTACATTGTGAATTAGACCCAAGGGATCAGAACCTTGGACACATTCCACCTATTTCATAAAGTTCTGGCAGCACAAAGCAGCCAGTGACTGGTGCTGCTACTTAGCTCAGGGTTCCCCAGGTGGGGTAGAGCTGGTGTAGCTGACTTTATGCATCCCTCCCCTTCCCAGTTCCCAGAACAGGAAGCAGTCTAGGAGTTAAAGGAGTGTGACCAGAGAACCATTCTGCTCCACCAGCCTCTGGATGTGGAAATGGCTCCTTGGAGCTCTGGGCAGTTAAGTGTGATTTACAGCAGGCCAGAGACTGCTCTAACTTACACTGAGGGTCAGCCTCAGGACAAGGAAACTGGAAAATCATCTTAAAGCCACTTTCTTGCCCTGTCTCCATGAACGTATCTCATCTGCGGCCGAGAAGCTAGCCCATTATCTCCATGCCAGGGCCAGTTTTCTTCACTATTTTTTATTTTTGCTCTTTAAGTGCTTTTCTCACCTTTTCTTTGCATCCTCTCTTCCATGGTGCACATGAAACAGAAGAACAAATCTGACGGCAAAGCAATTTGTCTAGTGAAGAATCTTTTCATATATTTCTGTATCTGTCCCATCTGACATCCATAGTAGGTCAGAACATACCCCGTGTTTTTGCATTAACAAGAGTTGTAATACCCCGGTGCATGCTTTACAGTCAAGCTGGAAGGACATAACGAGTGGGGTCCAGCAGGGATCAGTTCTGGGTACAATTCTGTTCAATATCTTCATCAATGATTTAAATAAGAGTATAGAGAGTACACTTATAAAATTTGCAGATGATACCAAGTTGGGAGTAAGTGCTTTGGATGACAGGATTAAAATTCAAAATGATCTGGACAAACTGGAGAAATGGTCTAAAGTAAACAGGATGAAATTCAATAAGGACAAATGCAAAGTACTCCACTTAGGAAGGAACAATCAATTGCACACATACAAGATGGAAAATGACTGCCGAGGAAGGAGTACTGTGGAAAGGGATCTGGGGCTCACAGTGGATCACAAGCTAAATATGAGTCAACAGTGTAACACTGCAAAAAAACAAAACAAAAAACCACAATTCTGGGATGTATTAGCAGGAGTGTTGTGAGCAAAACACAAGAAGCAATTCTTCCACTCTATATGGCCTCAATTGGAATATTGTGTCCAGTTCTGGACACCACACTTCAAGAAAGATGTGCACAAATTGGAGAAAGTCCAGAGAAGAGCAACAAAAATGATTAGAGGTCTAGAAAACTTGACCTATGAGGTAAGATTGAAAAAACTGGGTTTGTTTAGTGTGGAGAAGAGAAGACCGAAGGGGGACATAACAGTTTTCAAGTACATAAAAGGTTGTTACAAGGAGGAGGGAGAAAAATTGTTCTCCTTAACCTCTCAGAATAGGACAAGAAGCAGTGGGCTTAAACTGCAGCAATCGGAGTTTAGGTTGGACATTAGAAAAAACTTCCTGTCAGGGTGGTTAAGCACTGGAATAAATTGCCTAGGGAGGCTGTGGAATCTTCGTCATTGAAGATTTTTAAGAGCAGGTTAGACAAACACCTGTCAGGGATGGTCTAGAGAATACTTAGCCCTTCCAGTCCTACCTATGATTCTATGATTCTCTCACTAGTCAGGGTTGCAGTGCATGGGCAGCATCATATTTGTCACCAGGGTCCCTGTTACATGAAATATATTGTGTGGCACTTCCTTCATTCCATTTTGCATGAATTTAGGACTAGCTGACAAAGGTACTGATAAAAAGGTTTCCCAAAGGAACAGGTGCCTTGAATTTCCCAATGAGCATGTCCATTCTGGCATTTGCCCTCAGTCACATAGACATAAATGCTGTGAATTTATGGTGTATTACTTCATTGTAAGTCATAACAGGGCAAACCAAAATGCACATCAGGTTTAACAAAGTATTTTTAAGGCTTTTTACTTACCACACTGTAAAAAAGCAAGGTCTCTTTGGGGTAAAGTTCACTGGACTCCAGCTTCAGAATTCACAAACAGAGCCTATTGGAGATACAGAGACAAAATTCATGTTAGTGAGTAGAAAGTAACAAGACTAAAGTAACTGCGCAGAAGAGCTATAGCATAAGAATCAGAGGCAGCAGACTTGATTATGCTCTCATGCACCCTAATTTTACACTGGTGTAATTCCACTGATTTCAATAGAGTTATTGCTAATTTACCCTTGAGCAAAGTCAGGGTGTTAGAGAAGAGGTAGAAAGAACTGTAGATGTACTGTGGTTTAAAGGTGAGAGAGACAACGGGACTCTCTCTTTGTAACCAATGAAAAAAAAAGGATTTTTTTAGAATTTGCTATTTTCTATTCTTTTTTGCTATATTAAATTAATAGACCCATTTCTCATCTTTTTTATATTCATATAAAATTAGGAGCAACTCAACAAATTAATAGAATTACCCTAGATTAAATCAGTCATAAGTGAGGTAAAAAACAGGTTCAATCATTGCATTCAGTGTTTAACTAACTGTGACTGAAATTTCCACAGTACACGTTTCTGTGTATAAAAACATGCATTTGAGCCATAGAGGTATTTTGCCTGCTCAAATGGGCATTTGTGCACCTAACTCCCATTTTTAAAATCAGAAGTCAGAGGGCTCTTTGCATTTTGTGCGTATGCGTGCATCTGCATGCTCACAGTATGTTTGCTTGTGCACATGCAACCGGGTATGTGCATGTACAAGTGGGTCTAAAACACTTGCATGTGAACTCTTCCAATTTGAATGCCCATGTGACAAATTGTACATAGAATAGTACATGCAGCCTTGTGCCTACAAGAGATTTCCAACATCTTTTATTTTTTAAATCAAGCTTCCTAATGTCTTCTTGGCTTGTGAAGTTACCTAATTTACATGAACAAATGCAAGTTTTTTGTGCATGCAAACACAAGCACTTGCAAATTTCAGAGCACGGTTGAAGAGCTCAATTTTGGGGACACCTTTGTACAAGCCTCTTGAAAAATTAGGCTCTGAAAGACTTTGGATTATTCAGAATTTATCACTGTTGGCTTTCACAGCATTGGAAAATGTTGTTTGTATACTTTTACATGAGAAATTATGTTGCATACAGCAACTATCAATTTACTCTCTTTAACATGATTAATTATGAACCATAATAATCTCTTCTAGAGACTCTTCTATAGGGTTCCATCATTCCACCCTATATTGCATTCTTACTGGGAACTGGAAAGTTGCATCATGCAAACTGGACCTGCCCACTCCAAAGTTCTTTGTTAATGGTGGTTCACCCCAAAGCACTCCTTTGTGCTCACTCCACCTTCTGAAACCAATTTGGAAATTACATGCCATGTTTTATTTCCAGCTACCCCTAGACCTGGCCCCACAGGTCAATAATCTGAGTTGACAAGGTGGGTGAGGTAATATTTTTTATTGAACCAACTTCCATTGGTGAAAAAGACAAACTTTCAAAAGCTTCTCTCTCTCTCACCGATAGAAGTTGGTCCAATAAAAGATATTACCTCACCTATCTTGTTTCTCTAATATCCTGGGACTGACAAAGCTACCACTACAAGCTAGGTTGTCAGAGAGACAGCAGAAATGACCTGGCATGCTGCTTTGGGCACACATGTCTAAAGTTTGCCAGACATGATGTAAAGCACCCAAAGCAACCAGCAGTTACATGGCATGTTTTATAATGGAACTGTAGCTTGCAAGATATCTGTGGAGTGCTCAGCTGTTCTGTCAGAGATTCAGTACCACTCACGTTATAACTAGAGCTTCAATATCTGTTTAATGGAATTTCATATGGAATTTTTTGTTTCTTGTGGTTTCTAATATCCTCAGTTTTTATTCTAGTTACAGTTTCAACAGAAAATCTATATTTACATCACAAACATACAAAATCTTGAGCTCTGTATTTGCATGGAAAATGGAAGCAACTTAACTTATAAACAGACCCATTTTTGTTAACAAATTTAAGGTATCATAGGGAAATTGTCCATGAACTTGAGCCTGTTTTAGACTTTGTGAAAAAAATGCAAAATATCTTAAATTTTGCATTTTGGTCCAAGCACTTCACACTGCTAACCATATTCCCCTTGTTCTGTGGTCTCTGCAAAATATTACACATTTTATCTGTCTGGGTAGTATCACTGAATTACATAATTACAATTTATAAAATCCCCTTTACTGATTTTCCTCAAAAGTTTAAAAGTAAAATAAGAATCCATCCAAAAGAAGCGCCCAAAAAGCTGCACACTTTTTTACATTTCATGATTACTGGGCTGTTTGATCAAATGGCAAATCACTGAAATAAACCATGCTTAAGGCTCTAAAATAGTTTTTAAGAATTGAAATTTCTGTTCTAAGGAGCTGGTCAAGCAGCTTTTTCAGAATAACCCTCTTATGGGTTATGTATGAAAGAGAATTTTAGGGTTTTTTTTTTTAGCAAAGGTCTGCTTATAAGCACACACTGATTTTAGTGGGGATCAAATTCACTTCTCTGCAGAGAACTAGTTCAGTCTTGTGTACCATTTGGTCCCCTGTTAAGTCAAAAAAGGTCTTAGTTGGTGCATAGATCTTGGGCTTATCCTCCACACTGGGGTGAATTTCACACTTAATAAGTAGTATGAGTAGAGCATAAGTGTTACAGAGGTCCTCGGGACTGTGAGGACCCTTTCACAAGGGTGAGTTTCACCCTAAAGCTGTTACAGGAAATATGAATTAAACAAATGTTGTTTCACCATTTATGTAATACCATTATTTCTTCTTTATACTAACTTACATCTGTCCAACCTATGCCTAAACCAAAGCTTTTGACTTCTCATTTCAGTCCTTCCTTCTGATCAGTTTATAGCATTTTCTCTAGTAACAGATTATCGTCTCTCAAGAAAACGTGAGGCATTCTTTTTTCATTTGAATATCCTATAGACTCTCATTTACTTCATCTCACCAGTGATAACTTTTTTTACACTTGAAATAGGATGTCTTTCAAACAGAAAGTTGGCTATCTTACCAGAATATAAAGCAATGTGGATGAAGATCAGAGATGCTAACATATCATAAACAGATCAGACATTAACAACTACAATTTTACTAGCCTTAATGAAGGATGGACAATCATGACACTTCAACCCTTGTTTGATGTTCACCACTAAAAGAACAGAGGGGCATTTCTGGCACAAGATGGTGTATATAACATTGGTGGATGTGCAGGTGAATGAACCAGTGATGATGTAGCTGATCTGGTTAGGTCCTGTTATGGTGTTGCTGGTGTAGATATGTGGACAGAGTTGGCATCTACACCAGCAACACGATCAATACTCCAATACATCTGTTAGTCTATAAGGTGCCACAGGACTCCTTGTTGCTTTTTACAGGAGGACCCTTTCACAAGGGTGAGTTTCACCCTAAAGCTGTTACAGGAAATATGAATTAAACAAATGTTGTTTCACCATTTATGTAATACCATTATTTCTTCTTTATACTAACTTACATCTGTCCAACCTATGCCTAAACCAAAGCTTTTGACTTCTCATTTCAGTCCTTCCTTCTGATCAGTTTATAGCATTTTCTCTAGTAACAGATTATCGTCTCTCAAGAAAACGTGAGGCATTCTTTTTTCATTTGAATATCCTATAGACTCTCATTTACTTCATCTCACCAGTGATAACTTTTTTTACACTTGAAATAGGATGTCTTTCAAACAGAAAGTTGGCTATCTTACCAGAATATAAAGCAATGTGGATGAAGATCAGAGATGCTAACATATCATAAACAGATCAGACATTAACAACTACAGTTTTACTAGCCTTAATGAAGGATGGACAATCATGACACTTCAACCCTTGTTTGATGTTCACCACTAAAAGAACAGAGGGGCATTTCTGGCACAAGATGGTGTATATAACATTGGTGGATGTGCAGGTGAATGAACCAGTGATGATGTAGCTGATCTGGTTAGGTCCTGTTATGGTGTTGCTGGTGTAGATATGTGGACAGAGTTGGCATCTACACCAGCAACACGATCAATACTCCAATACATCTGTTAGTCTATAAGGTGCCACAGGACTCTTTGTTGCTTTTTACAGATCCAGACTAACACGGCTACCCCTCTGATACTTACATTTAAAATGATTTTCACACAATGCAGCAAGGCCATAATATCAAACATTGCTAAGCTCACTCCCAGAGAAGTCAGGATTCAGTCCTCTATAGGAATAGCCCATTGTACAATATGGATAAAGAGCAGCAGCAGCAACATCCTCAGCGTTTGGCAAAACCACCATGAAGTTACCATCAAACCACATCTTCCTTTTCTGACCCCTTTACTTATTAACTCTTCATCACAGTAGCACGTGTTAAGAAGCGATGATTCAGACTTTATGTAACAAGAGTCCACACATAGAAATTAGGCCTGGAATTTTCAAAGGTGTGTAAGGGGAACTCTCTATTTTTACAATAGTCAATCTGTATATGAACACAACCACAGCAGCCACATTAGAGCATTCCTTAACAATATAATGATTAGGGGTAAATTTTGCAAAAGTGCCCAAGCAATTTAGGAGCTTAAGTTTAATTTTCACCTAAGTATTTAGACACCTCAATACCTTTGTCAATATGGACCTTAGGAGCCAAGTTCCACTGAATTTCAGTGAGATTTAGGCTCCTGAGTGACTGTAACTTTTGAAAATGGGACTTATGCAGTTTTGAAAATTTTGCTGTAGAACTAATTTTGCATGTGTCACACTCAAATCAAGTCCAGTCAGGAATCCCTTGGCTTCTCCCATACACTTGGGTACTACTTTATCATAGTCACAGAGGCCCAAGAAGTTATTGCTCTAAACAAAATTTCCCAGGAATAACGAACCCTTTAGGAGTTGCAAATCAACAGGAAAAGTTCTTAAAAGCGTATGGAAGTATTGATCTGAGGACACAAGGAAGTTACATTTTTTAAACCTCATTTTACAGGTGTGGAACTGAAGCACAGAGAGATAAAGTCAGTGGTAAAGCTGGGAACAGGCCCTTAAACAAGACCATCCTTTCTCTACTTAGATAACCTTCTGACAAATCTGCTATGAATTTGGAGTTTGAAACAAACACAAAAATAGGTAATTCTTGCATGGTTTTGTAAAAAAATAAAAAAGAAGAACCAGAGAAGTTTGGTAATTATCTTGGACATCTGAGATGAGAGCATTCTGCTTCCTTACTTGGGCTTCCTACCGACTTCAGCAAGTGCCATTGGCTTTTGAACTTTCTCTAGAATACAGATGAACAGCTGGGTGTATGGAATGTTGATAAGACAGATTTATTTTGAATGAGGTGACTGTAAAGTACTTTCCACAGTACTCCTTCCTCGGCAGTCATTTTCCATCTTGTATGTGTGCAATTGATTGTTCCTTCCTAAGTGGAGTACTTTGCATTTGTCCTTATTGAATTTCATCCTGTTTACTTCAGACCATTTCTCCAGTTTGTCCAGATCATTTTGAATTTTAATCCTGTCATCCAAAGCACTTACTCCCAACTTGGTATCATCTGCAAATTTTATAAGTGTACTCTCTATACTCTTATTTAAATCATTGATGACGATATTGAACAGAATTGTACCCAGAACTGATCCCTGCTGGACCCCGCTCGTTATGTCCTTCCAGCTTGACTGTGAACCACTGATAACTACTCTCTGGGAACAGTTTTCCAACCAGTTATGTGCCCACCTTGTAGTAGCTCCATCTAGGTTGCATTTCTCTAATTTGTTCATGAGAAGGTCATGTGAAACAGTATCAGAAGCCTTATTAAAGGCAAGATATACCATGTCTGCCACTTCCTTCCTATCCACAAGGCTTGTTACCATGTCAAAGGAAGCTTTAGTTGGTTTTGTCACTGCTTTCCCCGTTACCCTGAGTGCCTTAAAATGTTCTGCTGCTGTAATTATCTGTCTACGCCTTCCCAGCCAACATACAAGCATGTGCTGGGTGTCTCTGTATTGAGCAGCCTTGGTTTAGCAACTGACTCCAGCAGCCTGTTTGTTACATCATAGTCGCACTCTGGTCTCCACCAGCCTTGGTTACTACTAGCCAAGTGACCCAACACACTCCCAGTCCCAAATTTCCTCCAAATCATCTGCCCTGAAGTATCCTGCCCTCTCCTGGAACATTCAGAGAAGTAATATGGTTTGCTGCTCCTTTAAAGAGACAAAAGCACAGCTGATTATTTTAACTGGAGTTAACAATCACTTCAATTCAAACACAGCGCTGGCTTGGTTTAGATTCAAAGTAAAACAAGTTTACTGACAAAAAGAGAGGTTTTAACTGAGTTCAAGTACAAGGGATAAAGACAAAATGGTTCTAAACAAATAAAAGTAAAATAGACTTTATAGTGGCTAAGAATTCAACAAGCTACAGCCTTGGTTCAAGGTAAAGTTCTTACCAGTCTTTCTTCTTCCCAGCCATGGCTGACTTTCTCTGAGTCAGAACCTTCCACCGAAGCACAAGGAGCTGGTTTCCCATGTCTTCCTCTCTTGCGAAAGTTCTTTACCTAAGGGTATTTTCACTTGTATTCAATTCCCAGAGACTTTAACCCCCTTGATTGAAGGGCCTATCCTTCTCAGCTTGCAAGAGCTCTGGTCCTGTTCGTCTGTCCAGTGATGCATGCCAAGATGGCACCTTCTCTCTCATTATGTCTTTCCAAACTCAGTGTTTAGTCCCCAGACTCTGGATGGTCTCATGCTGTTCTTTCTTTCCTGTGGACATCCCATTTCCCTGCTGATTCATATGTAAATGGAGCTTCCGTTGTTCTGATTCCACCATGCTTAATTTACATAGACAACCAATAGATAGCTGCCTTCCTTCCTGTCTAGGAGAAAACCTGTTTCTCTCCCTTTGTTTGGTCACCAGACTCGAAAGCATATTAGTGAGTAGCCATAATTCCTTATATAGTGTTGATGCAAACATTTCACAGTGACATGAATCATCAGTGTGTCACCTCTTCACATATGATACCTTGCATGACCCATTTTAAATACAGATTATGAAGTTTGCCAGAATTGGGGTATACTGGGCTGGTCAGGCCAGCTGAAACTCACTGCTACATACCAGGGAGTCCCTTGCCATCTGGGGGTCACACCTCCCCACTTGAAAAACTGCCGGAGGGTTAGCCACTGAAATCAGTAGGTCAGAATTCTCTTCTCTGAACAAGGCATCTCCCACCATGTTTTCTTTTGCCTTTATGTGGAAAAAGCCTTCGTTGTCTGTTCATAGTCTCCAAGACATAATATCCATAATTTCACCTACAAATATTTCATAGTGACATTAATGACCAGTGTCTTATTAGATTTTAAATATACTACATCACCTTTTAAATAAATACCATGACATCAGTGTGTGAGGTGTCGTGAGTATGTCAGACCCTGTCAGACCAATAGGCCTTTTTGTCAGAGCCTGAAAGTGTTAATTTGGGCTGATCTATACCAGGTTAATGCTATGGACTTTGTTGCAGTCTTTTATGATTTACAGTCTTTGTTGCAGTGTAACTGAGATCAAAATATAGCCCTGAGTGCATAGGAGTAACACTGTTAGTCTCAGCTGGACTGGAGGGATGCTCGTGGCATGGCTCGTAAGGGTACCTCCTGTCAGTCAAGTCACAGGGCAGATGTCCCTTATGAAGGCATTGGGTCACCCTTTCCCCTGTATTCTGAACCTGATTGAAAAGGCAAAAATGAGAATTAGGAAAGAAAAGTGAAATATCAGGAAAACAGAGGCAAAATAAGGGGATTAAAAAGAAAAATTAAAAGGGAGAATGGAAGAAAGTGCAGCCCACAGCCAGTCACATCAGATTTAGCATATAGTCAGGTGGTTATCTCAGCTTTGAACCGGACACCAAATTGCACAGATATATTCCAGTGGTCATACCGTGGTTCATTCTCTCAAGGATTGTGCATGACGTCTCCAAAAAATGCCACGTTTCTGACAGCCTTGGGGAGTGAGAGTTCCAAGACTTCTCAGTGTCCCAAGGCTAAACTGAGCAAAGGCCATAATATAAAGCTGTGTCAAATATGACTAAAAAAATGAACAGCTGCATTCAGATAGCACCTTTCATGAACTATGGTAAATTAGTGAAGTAAAGTGCAGCCAGCAAAATCTTGAATGGGATACTGTTCCCCTGTGGACAGCCTGGATGTGCTTCCAATGTGTCCATCCCTACAAATTCTTCTTCTTCAATATTTCTATTGTGGTAGTGCCCAGAGGCCTGAACTGGGGATTATGGCCCTAGTGTGCTAGAGGCTGGTTACAAATATATGAAGGCAGAATCTTTGCCATGAAAAACAAAGAGAACCCAGGTCTCCTAATTCTTAGTACACCACCCTATTCTTCACTAGACCATGATGCTTCCCTATGTCTGAGTGCAGGCCCCATATTGAGAGGTGCCGAACATTTTTATTTCCCACAGACTTCAAGAGTAATAAGTTCAATTCTCAGTTCTGACCTTGAGCAAGTCACTTAGGCCTAAATTTTCAAGTGACTATTAATATGGCATACCTCAGTTTTTGGGCACCCAACTTGAGATGCCATTCCTAGGGACAGTTTTTCAGAGGAGCTCAGCTACAATTCCTAGTGAAGTCAGTGGGAGCTATGGTTGCTCAGTGCCTCTGAAAACCAGGCCACAGGTGTTTTAAGTTGGCCACCCTAAAAACTGAGGTACCAAAAAGTTAATAGATAATTTTGAAACGTTAAACTAAGGGTAATAGGGCTTTGTAAATCACTGTAACATCTGTGGATGACAAGTACTATATAGGTGCTAATATTGCTGTTGGCACTTTCCTGGACGGTGCATGGAGTGGAAATCAGTTCACTAATTGATATTACTATCTCCAGAATGAATTTCAAATAATTTCCATGAAGCAAAATTTATACCCAGGTCTCAGAGGTGAACCCACTTGACCAGAGCCTCCAATTTGGGATGTTATGAGTTCAAAAGCAGTGTGCACATTCCCAAATATCTCTCTCTCTTTAATGCTTATTCAGATTAAAAGCATGACCTGCCACGTTACATTACATTAAAACATGATGTAACTTCTTAATTTTTTTAAACCATTTGTTTTAATTTATGGTGTTGCATTATGCCACAAAAAGCTTTTGTTTTCCCCTGAGTAACTATAAATTTTGACAGTGACTGTTTATCCAGAATCTTTGGCAGACCGAAACAGAGCAAGCATTGGCAAAAAGCAGATATTTAACAGTTCCTGACTAACAGCTTATGAATCACCAAGCTTGAGTCCTGGCATGCATGTCCCTGCAGGTACCCTACAGAAATCACCCATCTTCCTTTCATCTCACACTAATGGGTAGCTGACTGACTCAGAACTACTAAAAACTTGGCCTGTTTTACCCTTTCAGTTCAGTTGTGTTCTTGGAGGAAAGTACTGTCTGGGCAAATGATATTGGAAGAATATTCTGGGAGCAAGAATGTCCAATAGAGGCTTGATCCTGAAAGGAGCTGAGCACCAGTAACTCCCCCGACTCACTACCACATGGAGAAGGGTTTAAATCATAATAGTACACCTCTACCCTGATATAACGCTGTCCTCGGGAGCCAAAAAATCTTATCGCGTTATAGGTGAAACTGTGTTATATCGAACTTGCTTTGATCCACCAGAGTGCACAGCCCAGCCCCCCGGAGCACTGCTTTACTGGATTAATTTCTAATTCATGTTATATCAGGTCGCGTTATATTGGGGTAGAGGTGTACTCAGTATTTATACAGCTCTTTCCATCCATAGCTCTCAAAGTGCTTTTGCACAGGTAAGGAATCTGAAGCACAGAGAGGTAAAGTAATTTGCTCAAGGTTATGCAACAGGTCAGTGATAGAACCAGGAATGAAACCCAGGTGTTCTAACTCCCAGTCTAGTCCTCTCTGTTGAGCCACACTGTCTCTCAGATGATCTTTCCCACGGGTGGGTTGATTGGTTCATTATTTTAACATTCTGGGTGTTCAAGTTGTCACTGTACAAGAACAATTATATTTTGGTTGAGGATGGATCTCACACACCCTACTCCCATGTATCGTGCTTGTTCATGTGACGACTCCACTACACTTAATGGAGCTACTCATGTGAATAAGGTTTGCAGGCCCTTGATTTTTAAACAACTGCTTTACAGGGTGGACAGTGTTCCATAAATCCATAGCATAGGAGTATGGTCCTATTGGTTTAGTTGGGCTATAATCCTCTACTGAGACTTGCACTTATTTCTCACACAATTGATAAAAGTCGTAACGCTGTCACTCTCTGGTATATTAGCTGTGCTCGACTTTTATCGCTTCCTACTCCCATGATCCATAGTGCACACATGGAGTATAAAGCCTTCCTAAAATCATAGCCTCTTAGCTAAAAGCTTTTTTTCTGAGAGACAGTCGGTGGTGAATTATATTGTGGACCACAAATAGCAAATGTTCTTGGGCTGCAGTCTCCAAAATAGATCTATTTTAGTTAGATAACCTTTTTTTGAAGGGATACTTCCAAGACACCCATATTTATGGGCTCACTGATATACCAAACCACCTAACAGGGAGTAAAAGCTACTTGAAACCTACAATGCAAACTTCCCATGTCTTTTTTTCCCCATGTCTTTTTTCATCACATATGAACTGCTGGTTGTCACAGTTCAGGACAAATGTACCCAGATTCCCCTTCTGTGGTCCACCAAGGGCACCCACTCTAGGCACCTGGCTACTTAGTCATCATCTCTCTTGGGCAGAGACTGGGGATCTCTCCCTCTTGGCCTAGGTTTTTCCAGGTTGCAATGTTCTCTGCCTATAATGTGATAGCCTGACTGCCTAAACAGACCAGCACTGCACTTTGCTTTCTTTCCAAAGCTTTTGAATAGCATTATTGCCAGCAGTCACAAGTTACCACAAAGCTCTTTATAGGCAAGAATATTTATTCTTATGGCAAAAGCATTACAGAGAAAAAATAAAAAATACAAGCTTCTATATGCATGCTAAAAGCTTACCAGAGGTCACCCATTAGTCTAAGCAGGCCTCAGTAAACCAAACTCATTCCAACCCTTCCCAGAAAGGACTGGGGCCTCCCTTGGACAGAAGGTTCTGTCCTTTTTTGTCTGTTGGTCTCTGGAGAATCCAGTTTGAGCTAGTATACATGAGCCTTTCCAGGTGGTGGTTACTTCTCTGGAGGTGTTACAACCTGAGTGAATTTTTTAACCCTCCCCCGACACACAGTTCCTGGAGCAGCTATGGTCACCCTCCCCCATGGAATTACATGCAATCCCAGGCCCAAAATGATACATAAACTTAATACGGTAAGATCTCTCATAGATATTGCAGGAGATTGCCATATCTACACATTGTTTATAAAGGATACCGCTGGCTATAAAGTATAGAGTCTGTCCTATCTCGGGGACTCTCTTTCTGCCCCACCATCCCCACGAACATGATACAGTTCTGTGGTGATCTGGAAGCCTACTTTCATCGTCTCCAACTCAAGGAATATTTTCAGCACACCTCTGAACAGTGTACTGATCCACAGGAACCCTCCTACCAACACTACAAGAAGAAGAACTCTGCGTGGACTCCTCCTGATGGTCAAAATGACAGACTGGACCTCTACATAGAGTGCTTCCACAGATATGCACAGGCTGGAATTGTGAACAAACAGCATCACTTGCCCCATAACCTCAGCCGTACAGAACGCAATGCCATCCACAGCCTCAGAAACAACTCTGACATTATAATCAAAGGGGCTGACAAAGGAGATTCTGTAGTCATAATGAACAGGTTGGATTATGAACAAGAGGCTGCCAGGCAACTCTCCAACACCACATTCTGCAGGCCACTATCCTCTTTTCCCACTGAGGAATACCAAAAGAAACTACACCATCTGCTCAAGAAACTCCCGGCTACAGCACGGGAACAAATGTACACAGACACACCCCCAGAGCCCTGACCAGGGGTATTCTATCTGCTACCCAAGATCCATAAACCTGGAAACCCTGGACACCCCATCATCTCAGGCATCGGCACTCTTACAGCAGGATTATCTGGCTATTTGGACTCTCTCCCCAGACCCTACGCTACCAGCACTCCCAGCTATCTTCGAGACACCACCGACTTCCTGAGGAAACTACAATGCATTGGTGATCTTCCTGAAAACACCATCCGGCCACCATTGACGTAGAAGTGCTTTACACCAATATTCCACATGACAATGGACTACAAGCTGTCAGGAATGGTATCCCCGATGAGGCCACAGCGCATCTGGTGGCTGAGCTTTGTGACTTTGTCCTCACCCACAACCATTTCAGATTTGGGAACAACTTATACCTTCAAGTCAGTGGCACTGCTATGAGTACCCACATGGCCCCACAGTATGCCAACATTTTTATGGCTGACTTAGAACACCGCTTCCTCAGCTCTCGTCCCCTAGTGCCCCTCCTCTACTTGCACTACATTGATGACATCTTCATTATATGGACCCACGGAAAGGAGGCCCTTGAAGAATTCCACCTGGATTTCAACAATTTCCACCCCACCATCAACCTCAGCCTGGACCAGTCCACACAAGAGATCCACTTCCTGTACAATACAGTGCAAATAAGTTATGGTCACATAAACACCACCCTATACCAGCAACCTACTGACCACTATACTTACCTGCATGCCTCCAGCTTCCATCCAGGACACATCACACGATCCACTGTCTACAGCCAAGCCCTAAGATACAACCGAATTTGCTCCAATCCCTCAGACAGAGACAAACACCTACAAGATCTTTATCAAGCATTCTTAAAACTACAGTACCCCCTGGGGAAGTGAGGAAACAGATTGACAGAGTGAGATGGGTACCCAGAAATCACCTACTACAGGACAGGCCCAACAAGGAAAATAACAGAACACCAATCGTCATCATGTACAGCTCCCAGCTAAAACCTCTGCAGCGCATTATCAACGATCGGCAATCTATCCTGGAAAACAATCCCTCACTCTCACAGACCTTGAGAGGCAGGCCAGTCCTCGCTTACAGACAACCCCCCAACCTGAAGCAAATACTCACCAGCAACTACACACCACACCACAGAAAAACCAACCCAGGAACCAATCCCTGTAGCAAACCTCATTGCCTACTCTGTCCCCATATCTACGCTAGCAACACCATCAGAGGACCCAACCACATCAGCCACACCATCAAGGGCTCATTCAGCTGCCCCTCTACTAATGTTACATATGCCATCATGTGCCAGCAATGCCCCTCTGCCATGTACATTGGCCAAACTACACAGTCCCTACGTAAAAAAATAAATGGACACAAATTGGGCATCAGGAATGGTAACATACAAAAGCCAGTAGGTGAACACTTCAACCTCCCTGGACATTCTATAACAGATTTAGAAGTAATTATTCTTGAACAAAAATCTTCAGAAACAGACTTCAAAGAGAAACAGCAGAACTAAAATTTATTTGCAAATTTAACGCCATTAATTTGGGTTTGAAAAGGGACTGGGAGTGTCTAGCTCATTACAAAAGCAGCTTTGCCTCTCCTGGAATTGACACCTCCTCATTTATTACTGGGAGTGGACTACATCCACCCTGATTGAATTGGCCCTGTCAACACCGGTTCTCCACTTGTGAGGTACTCCCTTCTCTTGTCCCTGCATCTGTAACTTTCACTCCATGCATCTGAAGAAGTGAGGTTTTTTTACCCACGAAAGCTTATGCCCAAATAAATCTGTTAGTCTTTAAGGTGTCACCGGACTCCTTGTTGTTTTCGCTGGCTATAAAGTACTCCCTATTGTTTGTCCATTATGTAATGAGCTCCTCTTATATTAAGAGAAGACAGAGAACATGAATGCAAGGAGTATAGGCTGCAGGTGAAAATCTGTTGGAAAAATCAGAGATTAGTCCAAAAACTGTCATGCAACTCTGGTTCTTCATCTTATGTTATTGTTTAAATTCATTTTACAGTGAAGCAATACAATACTTTTTAAAGACCCAGACGCCAAGACTCCTGGAGAGCAAGGTCATAGATTCAAAGTTGAATAACTTACAGAATAGTTATTTAAATAGATTCAAGCATGAAGCTCTTTAGGTCCCTAAATTTAGTATTCCTTTGAAAAAACAAACAAACAAGACCCTTACAATAAAAACTAACTCCCACTCCTCATTGTATTCAAGTTTTCCATTTGTCTCATTTAAAAAATGTTATGTGCTAGCAATTTATTAAAAATTCTCCACTGGTATTTCAGCCTCACATTCATTTGTGGGCATACTACTCTCAGACTCATTGAATGTGTCATAGGGAATGATTCTGAAAACACACCCCCTTTAGCACATACCCTCAAAATTTGGAATTCCATCACATTATGTATTTAATGTAAACAACTGGGCATCCAGCCCTCTGAGCTTCACATACAAATTTAAGTTTTCAGTGTGTAAAATGGGAACATACAAAATGCACATACAGAAGTAGGATAAGAAAAGTTTGAGGCTGGATGAAAATAAGAACATAAGAACGCCCTTACTGGGTCAGACCAAAAGTCCATCTAGACCAGTATTCTGTCTTCTGACAGTGGCCAATGGCAGGTGCCCCACAGGGAATACACAGAACAGGTAATCATCAAGTGATCCATGCCCAGTCCTGCTCCATTTGAAATCAGGGGGAAATTCCCATTTCATTGGTGTATCAATGGGCCTTAATTTATACAATCTACCAATTATGGGGTGACACAAGGATCTTGTGTTACTGTAACTCCTCAAAGTGAAAAGCCATGCAGGTTCAACAGTCCCTCAAGACAGAGTGTGTGGCACACCATATCCACTGTCATTTGCAAAAATACCAGTTTCTTAGAGCACTCTTTCTGAAATAAGTCTGTGAGGACATCAGCATTTTTGGCACTGAACTTACAATTTTAGGAATACTGCCTTCTACAACCTAATAGACTAGATGGACTAGATGACCTCCTGAGGTCCCTTCCAACCCTGAGATTCTATGAATATCATTGAAAGAAGTGACGTCACATCAGATGGGTAATGGAGAAAGCAAAGGTCAATATTTTTAAAGGCATTCATTAATTTTGGCTGCCTGAATTGCTGAGTGTCTTTCTTGAGATATCTAGATCTGATTTTTCAGAAGCACTGAGCACACCTCTCAAATGATGTCACAAGGTTCCATCATACAAAACAAAAGCTGGCACTCACCTTACCAAGCACAGGTGGAAAATCGTGCCCTTCAACAGAGCTGCTACCTGGCTATCCAGTAACAGCCTCAAGTCTAATAATCTCCCTAAATTTCAAACTTAAATCTCAAACAATGGATGCACATCATCAATTAATGGTGCTGTTATCATTCTGGACAACTCTTCTGGGTGCCTCTCCCCCATCAACATTATCTGTCTCATGCAGATTGAGCCTCAGTCTGCTGAAAACAAAACCTCTCAATTGTTTTAATGAAATAGAATTGGGTCAAACCATCTTTCTTTTGATCAGATTTTTGGTTCAGCACACGCCCTGGACTTCAGAAACTTTCCCATTGAAACTATCACTAGAATCGATATGCCCCTGTGAAATGTTTCAGCTTCAACCAAAAAAGCATATTTGGATGAAAACACAATTAATTATAAATGTGCTGAACGGCTCTACACTGTAATTCGATCCATTCCTACTAATTCAGCCTATGCAATACCACCTTACGGTCATCAAAAGTAACTTTACTGTTTTGATAAAATCAGCCTGGGCTTGTCCTCTTGTCCATAGCCAGGGACAGCTCAATGGCCAATGCCACTTAGCCCAATAACTCTTCCGGATGAAGGTTCCAAGTTGGGCAGCTGCTCCAGGGCTGCAGACTGTATAGTTTGTACCTTTTTAATAGTGGGTTTCTAACGCAGTCACAGCAGGCTCCATTGAAACCCCAGATAGCCATAGCAGACCACTGACGGTTACTTCCATAAGTGCTCTTAATTAATGAACACATGAGCTGCTAAGATAAGTTAGAGGGCCCCACCAAATATATTGACATAGAGCTGACACTGCACCTAAATTCTCAGAGTGGCATTCCAGCATGTCCCAAAAATGCACATATAAGGCCCCATTCTGCCACCCTTGCCCATACTGAGTACCACCTCATTCTTCAAATTATAATGGGGATAATGATACTTACCTCCTTTGTAAAGTGCTTGGCGATCTACCCATGGAAAGTGCTATATAAGAACAAGATATTATCACCTACCTGTTTTTCAGGTGCAGTCTGGCAGCTGTCTAAGTCCTTTCATTTGTGCTCAAAAAATTAGAGGCCATTTTTCTTAGAAAACACATCATATTGTTTTCTCCAGCTCAGTTTGTCTCATATCCACCTTGCTGTGTTATTTCTATAAACCCATGCCTTACTGCATATGTTTTGCTCTGCTTTCTAATAACCTAAAAGGCACTATTGTTAGACATTCCGATGTAACTAGAGAAGGCTCAAAATTGCCACATTTAGATTCAGATCTAGATTTTGATTCCCCAAAGTTCAGGATCTTTCATTCCTATATTAGATAGAAGGGCTATCTATGAAATTCAAATCTCCAGTTTTTGAATGCCAGCATAGTTCAGGGGTATACAGATCCTGGATTTCAGTTCAGGACCTTCTCTAATTTTAACTCTTGTTCAAATGTCGCCACCCAGTGCAGTTAGATGTATTGAATTAATTGGATCACCATTAACAAAAAGGCTCTCTTCTTCGCCACGTTTTACTTGTTCATGGTTAACCACATGTTCCTTACCTTTATATCAAGTTTAAAAGCAAAGTACATTCAGTAATTTAGAATAAAAATGTGCAATGAGATATCAGACTGGGTGATGTTATGAGAAGGAACAGTGTACAGTATGCTTTATGTGCTTTTAGCTGTTCCACCCTACACTGCAACATGTGCACCCACTCCTGTAACCTTTAATGTTGTGCAAAGATGATCTGTCATTTCTAAAAAAAAATATTGAAGCAGCTTTGAATCCTTACTGCCCTCTAGAGAAATTCTGGTAGAAAAGCTCAAACTCACAGAGTCAGCAAAATAAAAAACTGCAATACCAAACTAAACTTCACTGTTGTATACCAACCACATACAGTGTCAGTTGCAAAATCCTTAGAAGCACGGAACATCTAGAAGAGCCTTGTTCAGTGTCAGTGAAGTGATCAAACTCATACAGACTCCAGTTCAGTGTTTTTAAGCACTATACCAGAGTTAGTAAAAATAGCTTTGTAAAACCACTAGTTTTTACTTTACAAGTGTTTCAATGTGAACAAGAGAAACTGTATTATTTTTAAAAGCAACAAAGAGTCCTGTGGCACCTTATAGACTAACAGACGTTTTGCAGCATGAGCTTTCGTGGGTGAATACCCACTTCTTCGGATGCAAGAACTAACCAGACTAACACGGCTACCCCTCTGATACTTGTATTATTTTTGTAGCCAAATGATGAATTCAAAAGTTGCCTTTCATTTCATCCCAAAAACATGAGGCCCACATTTTTCAGAACTGCATGCATGCAACTGTGTGTACACAAGTTCATGTGCTTTTGTATGTGTAAATTTGCATTTGCAATTACTAAGTTGTGCATGCTATTATGGTACGTGTGGATGAAATTCAGCCTTGTGCAGAGGGTATGCCCAAGGCTGTAGTCATATTTAAGTGTTGCACAGGGCTCGAGCTGGCCCTCTGCCCAGCAGTGAATTTCACTTTCTGTATGTAAGTGATCTGTCAGACAGCTAATGAACTATTTGCATGCACAGTTACTACAATTGCAAGGGCAATTCGAGTGGTTTATTGTGAAATTCCCATGTTCCCATGTTTGCACATTTTTACAGACAGCTGTGTGTGTATAATTCTAAAAATCTAGCTTGAAGAATCTAAGGTAAAAAATGAAAAATGGGTTGTCTTTTTACAATCATGTGGAAATGTGATTTAATATGTTAACGCTTTTGTTGTGCCAGCAGAGACAATATTAGCAGTGTCAGCAATGAATGATAGTAAAGCAGGGATGAGTATTTGCTTCTAAAATATATTCTGTAGAACTGGACCCATTGTTTTACATTCATAATATCAAGAACAGTATAAACATTTTAAAAACTCTATACATGTCTACTCCGATATAACGTTCCCCTCGGGAGCCAAAAAATCTTACTGTGTGATAGGTGAAACCGCGTTATATCGAACTTACTTTGATCCGCCAGAGTGCGCAGCCCCGCCCCCCCAGAGCGCTGCTTTACTGCGTTATATCCGAATTCATGTTATATCGGGTCGCGTTATATCGGGGTAGAGGTGTAGTTTAAAATAAATTGTCCACATCCTACCATCACATATTTAAGAAACTGAGAGGGTTTGTTTTATTGCCCAATCATCTTTACAAGGTCAACACATGCCTAATAGAGTTTGCTGTGTACCAGACAGATCCTGTTAAACATGGCAGAGTAACAGATGATAGTACAGGATAGTGGAAGCAGTTTTGACTGTCCTCTAAAGGCATGTGTGTCATGAGAAAAATCCTGAATTCCTGAGGGATACCAGATAGATGCAAGAGGGTTATAAATGGTTAGTTCAGGACTCCATCCCCCTATTCATTTTGACAGAAATTTTCATATCCAGAGCACAGATGAAAATTTCATATTGTATATTCAGTTCTTCAGACTAGCCAGTTAGGATAGATGTAACAGATACAACCAACACGCAGTCTCAACACAGAGATGGAGGTGTACAGTCTACCAATGAAACACACTACAGTGAATGCTTATTTGGAAACAAAAAGTCACTCCGTGTATGACTAACCAACTGCTCTGCCTTGCAGCTGATCTATCAAAGGATAAACATAAATATTGAATGGAAGGGAGGATTTTGTCATTTCTTCTGTATTTAGGGGCAAAGCTTAAAAGATTTAGAGGTTCAGTTTGACTAACACTCAACTCTGAATGTGTCTCTTATCCAGACCTCTTCAGCCAGATTTTTGTAGCTGTGCGTGTATCCATGCATCTTATTTGTGTTTATTAGTAGATACCACAGAAGCACAGGTAACCATATTTGCATAGGCAATTGAATAGATGCAAAAGTCATCGAAATCTGGCCCAAGCTTGAGTAAGTAGAACCAGGCTGAAGGCACCCCAAAAAAGCTTCTTTCTTTGTTATTAAAGTATTATTTGTATTACAGTACCACCTAGAGGCCTCAATGTGCTAGGTGCTGTACAAACACTTAGTTAGAGACAGTCTCTGCCCCAGAGGCCTTACAATCTAAATAGAAAAGAGAGGTACAAAGAATGAAGAAACTTGCTCATTGTCTCACAGCAAGGTAGTTTTAAAGCTCAAATTGAACACAGGACACCTGAATCCTAATCTAGTGCCATCTGCAGTGGAATTCCCTACCACCCCATGTTCTCTATTTCTTGCAAAGTTTTGTTTGTCACGTCTGTTTTCAGTCTCACTTTGAGCCATGAAGCAGAACAAAAATTTAAAACAGTTGAGGGGAAAGTTATTTAAACTTTTTTGATCCTCAAAAAATGGTTCAGCACAGTTTGGAGCAAAGTTTCAAGTGGAATCTTATTTATCCAAACCTGCTCTGCCATATATGTCTAGTTCTTATCAACCAGATCAATTCTGTTAATTTTCCATCTCTTGCTGTTTTTCTCTCTCTTCCTCTGTCCTGGAGGCAAACCTGCCATTGAAAGAACTGAGAGTTTTGCCCAGGTATGGTCTGCAGGATCAGAATATACATGCAACTGCCACTATCATTTGCTCCGTTCTCTCTAAATGGAGGTTTGTCAGTCCTCTGACTAGTAAATTTCATTCCTGTTTATAGCATTTCTGGTGCTTAAACATTGGTTCTGGAAATCTCCTGTGTGAGGAAATGTTTCTCCATGTCATAGTGATGACCCACCAGTAAGTAGTGGGGTGCTGATTAGTTAAGCACATAGTCTACCCACAGATCAGCAAGTATCCCTTTTCCAAGGAGTGTAAAATTTCATGGGGGTAACTATGACAGTGTAACACTTTGGGGGTTTATCCAGACCACTAAGAGGTTTTCTCACCACCTATCTGCAGCTCTGGGTGCTTCTGTGCTGTGATACCAGCAGCCTGCTCACAGCACAATGGTCTCACCCTGGTTTCCACCAGCCCAGTTATTCCTTTATTTTGCTTAAAACCATTTCTGACTTTCATGCCTCATTACTTGTATCCATTTAAAATCTATCTCTTTGTAGTTAATAAACTTGTTTTAGCTAATCCATTGTGGTTAAACTGAAGTGTCTGGGTACCTCCATTTGGGATATCAAAACTTGTGCATGTTATTTCCATTGACAAAATAATGGACCTATATAAATTTGAATTGTCCAGGAGAGGACTGGTCAGTACAGGACATACATTCCTGGGGGCAAAATCTGGGACTGGGAGTGTGTTGGGGTCAGCCTGCAGTATAATTCAGGTTGGTAAGAACCTGGGTGTGGCTGGCAGGCTGCAGCACACACAAAGACATAAATCGGAGTGGCCTGCATGCTGGAGGCTTTGTGTGATCAATCAGCAGTAAGCATTGTAAAGGACACCCCAGGTTAAAGGGCAGGGGTGATACACTACTCATTAATCTGGATTGTACCCTGGGTATGCCACAGACTTGTTTGACTTTTTTTAAAATGCAAATCAGTTTATTGTCGGTCTGTCATATTTTCCTAGCAACTTTATAGTGTTAGTAATTTCCTTGTGTAACCTGGTTAATAGCAGAAGCAACAGTTCTTGTCTCTCTGACGGCAGAATCCAACATTCTGGCAAATCAAACAACCTTTCTGTGGTGAATTTCATCATTCTAACAGTGGCAGCCTGTCCTCCTCATATGAATGCCTGTATTATTCTTGGAGATGTACTGGACTAAACCGGAGATTATTTTGGGGTAGGGCCAACAAAGAACATCTTTTCTTCACAAGTGTCAACTGCATTGTTTAAAACAACTTAATATCTTTTGACTTTATGTTCTTGCACAGAAATTTAACAGGCTGTTAATATCAAACCTCTTTTTGCCTCTAACCATTATTGTAATTCTGTCCTCTAGCTCTTTTTCCTTTACTAAGCTATCAAAAAACACCTTCCTAATCAACAGTATACACGATCGGATAATAGATGGCACCAGACTGAATACAAGGCTTTACTGTAATTCACTCTAGGGCGCAGCCTAAACCTCAAGATCATCTTTATGAGCAATGGCACAACCTAGACAGTGAATGCAGTTTATTCACTCTGGGAAAATTCTGTTTAGTTTTTTAATATAAATATATTTATGTGCATCTGTTTCTGTGTGAAAAATAATAGTTTATTTCGTTCTAATTTTCTTTCATTTGCATCTGTCCTGGTGTCTGATGATTCCGAGATGCATTACCCCAGGAGCAATGCAGGAAAACAATTGTGCCTTTGAGAGGCACAATTTTCTCCCTGCTTCTCCCTTTGTGTAGGGCAATAATAATTTACTGATGGCCTGTATCAGCAAATTACAACCTGGGCAGGTAGTCATACATATGCTTAAGGTTTACCAACACTTTCCATTATAAGATCATGTTTTCAGTTGCTTATAATTTTGCCAAAATTACATTTTTGGGCTGAAATTTTTCACATGCATGAAGATGATTTTTGTAAATGGTTCAGCTGTTTCAGTGTTGACTTCAGTGGAGTTACTTGTGGAGCAAGGCACTCTTTAGTGTGAGTAAAGATAATAGAACCTGGCCCAAGGCATGGGTATAGATCAGGGATCGGCAACCTTTGGCATGTGGCCCTTCAGGGAAATCTGCTGGCAGGCCGGGACAGTTTCGCCGTTCCAGGCCAATGGGGGTTGAGGGAAGCGGCGTGGGCCGAGGGATGTGCTGGCCCCCACTTCCAGCAGCCCCATTGGCCTGGAACGGTGAACCGCAGCCAGTGGGAGCTGCAATTGGCCGAACCTGTGGATGCTGCAGGTAAACAAACCGGCCCAGCCTGTCAGCGGATTTCCCTGACGGGCCGCATGCCAAAGATTGCTGATCCCTGGTATAGATAGAGATCTCTCTACAGATAGCTAGACATTGTGTACACAGTTTTTATCTTTTAAACATCCAAATACCTAATTGTTCCTGAAAATCAGGTACTTAGAAGGGTCAGAAATTGAAACCCACAAACTGTGGGCAAAAGACTTTACCCAGAATTATTAGTGCCTGCAGTTTGTAGGTACAAAGAATAAAAACCATCTTGTAAAAATCTGTTCATTTGTTGTTATCATTATATAAGATTTTTTGAGTTCTCAACAGGGGGTCACGACCATGTGACCTTCCCCTATTGCTAAAGGAGAGGGGAATCAGCAGTAGATCTCTGCTAAAAGAGAGGTGGGTCTCAGGGTGGTCCTGATAGAGAAAAAATGGTTATTGGAAAGTGGGTCATGGTGTGGAAGATGTTGAGAACCATTTTTGAAACACTTTATAATAAATGGAAAGCCTTATAAAACAATGTAACAGATTAACTTCCCCTTGCAGTCGCATCAGTGAAATTGAATGATCGTCCTCACTATAACTGATGTCTAGGATTGACACTCATCCATCAGTGATCATCTAGGGATAAACATATCAATCCTGCCATGATGCTGAAGGGAATAACTACAGAAGATAGCTGTCACCAGGTGTCCTTTCCCACCCAAAGGGTTCTGTGAGTCTAGGTCAAGGAAAGTCCATTTGTCTTGTGTTCTCTGCACAGTATATGTGGAATACACAGGGAAAAACAAAATATGCATCTTATCATACGTACGTGTGCAGTTGCCTGCTGTGTTATCACCTCATGGTGGAGAGTGGCTGTTTTCCAGGAACTCAAGCCAGTACTACCACTGTGCAGAGTAACAAATGTCTTTGGGACAGAACTGGCCTTTTGTTCTGTGCTTGTTCAGTGCGTAGCACAAATAGGGTGACCAGATGTCCCGATTTTATAGGGACAGTCCCGATTTTGGGGTCTTTTTCTTATATAGGCTCCTATTACCCCCCACCCCTGTCCCGATTTTTCACATTTCCTGTCAGGTCACCCTAAGCACAAAGGGCTCCTGGTCATGCCTGGGGCTCTTCGACTCCATGATAATTATAATACCAAATAATAATGAAAAGGTGACTGAAAATGAATATGAATAATAAAGCTGTTACATAAAATAAGAATAGGACAACTACACAAATCCATTTAACAGCATTTTCTGATTTCTCAGGTGTCACCCAAACCCTCCAAAAATACTAGTACAAATACAAAAAGAACAGAAGTACTTGTGGCACCTTAGAGACTAACATTTATTTGAGCATAAACTTTCGTGGGCTACAGCCCACTTCATCGGATGCATAGAATGGAACACACAGAAAGGAGATATTTATACATATAGAGAACATGAAAAGGTGGGAGTAGCCATACCAACTGTAAGAGGCCAATCAACTGAGATGAGCTATCATCAGCAGGAGAGAGAAAAAAACCTGTGAAGTGATAATCGAGATGACCCATAGAAGGTGTGAGGATATTTTAACATGAGGAAATAGATTCAATTAATGTAATGACCCAATAATGATCTGGTATCACTTCCTCATAATGCTACCCAAAAATACCATTTCCTTTCCTGTATTCATGCTATGATCCCTAACTGACAAGTTTTTATCTCCGACAATGTTTGCATTGGAGGTTTCTGAATGCACTGAGAAGGTTAAGAATCAGAACAAAGTGGTGAAAGTCTAAATTTCTATAATTGTTTTTCAATAGAAAATTGGATTTTCAAGTGAAAAAAGTGTCTGCTTTCCATGGAAAATTGGGGGGGGGGGAGTTGTCAAACAACTGTATGCTGGAAACCAAAAATTTTTGGCTGAAACCAAAATTCTGCCATTCAGATTTCTGCCAAAATTGAAGTTTTGTTTGGAAAATATAGATGAAGACAACCTTATTTTCTTTTGTCAAAATTTTCTGTAGGAAAAAAATTCAGCCAGCTCAGTCTAAAAGTGGATGGCCCCAGTTCATACTATACATTACCGTAAGTATGAGTAACTTATTCCATGAATCATTGGAAACAAACATTATATCCGGGACAAATTCTGCGACCCTTATTCACACTGAGTAGCACTTGACCCATGACTGGTTCGAGTTAAATCAATGGGACTGTTCAATGGAAGGTTGTTGCATAATCCTTACTTGGTCACACAGTGGAGCAGGGAAAGTAAGTGCAGCAAACACATTGTGTTCTAACTGCCCCATGTAGACCTTGCTGGCATGCTCTAAAAGATATCTAGTTTGCATTAACATAGTACTAAAACAGGGATGGGCAAATATTTTGGCCCGAGGGCCACATCGGGGTTGCGCAACTGTATGGAGGACCAGGTAGGGAAGGATGTGCCTCCCCAAACAGCCTGGCCCCCGCCCCTCCCACTTTCCACCCCCTGACTGCCCCCCTCAGAAGCTCCAACCCATCCAACCTCCCCTGCTCCTTGTCCCGTGACCGTCCATTCCTGGGAACCTCACCCCCTATCCAACCTCCCTGGGCACCCATTTGCACCTTTGAAAATCTCTCCTATAATGTACAGCATAGCTATACTGTGCTGAAGAGCGGATGTCTAGAAATGTATTCTACATCTATTTTAGGGGATGGAGAAACTTAATAGAGCACCCTATAAAAATACTTAGCATTTACAATACATAGCAATTTGTATCTTCAAAATGTTGTGCAAACATAATTATCTTATGACAAACTAAGATTTGAATATTTTGAATATATATGATTTTTATATATAGTATGTTTTATATACTGTACCCAGGCTGTGACTTATCTAAAAAGAGTAGGTAAAAGTGACCAGTAAAACACAGATCTGCAGATGACATGTGTCTGAATATCTTTTTAAGAGAATTAACAGGGACAGGAACTACAGTGGGGATCATAAATGATGACAATAGAAAATTCTTTAGGGAAAATAGTCTGACTCTGCAAAAATTCACTGACATATGTAGGGCAGCTGAAATAGCCCAAGAGCAGATACAAATCCTATCTGATGGTCATGTGGTGAAATGTGTTAGAAAAAAATTACAGGAGATGAAAACACATAGGTAAAATGAGACAGAACTGGATGCACCCTGCTGCAAAGAAAAAGAAAATCCTGTCTGAAAGAAGCCATCAAACTGCTAGAAGCCGTATTGGAATTAGAGAGGCCAAAACCAGAACTTCAAATCCATACTCCTTTGAATTTAGTGGAAAGTCAGATTCATGTGACTGGAACAGAACCTGTCCCTAAGGATTTGAATCTGAGGTGGATTCAAACCTGGAAGGAGCTTATTTTCTGTTTCTGGCTTGGATGTGGCTGAAATCTCACAAAAACAGCTAGTGAGACTTCTGCTCTTTTGGGCTGAAAGATTGAGGGAACGGCTCATGAGATTTCAGTGCCTTTAAATATGAACTCTGTTTGTTTTACATGCCAATGTGTATATCCGAAAGTGTGCTGCTGACATTCCAGTAAGACGTCCACGTTTGAAAATTAGGTAGATTTTAAAAACATTGGCCACATTTGTAATTTTCTGCTTTTCCTGGTTAGTTATTTAAGTATATGTTATGTAATCTATCGCGAGATCAACAAGTAAGGGTGGTTCATCTATTGCAAATAGGAAGTAGGTCAATCTGAGAGCTAGGTCTTCGAAGTGGGTATTCACCCACGAAAGCTCATGCTCCAAAACGTCTGTTAGTCTATAAGGTGCCACAGGATTCTTTGCTGCTTTTACAGGTCTTCTCTAGTTATCACACTCGCAGATGTTGTCATGTGAAACTACTAAAGGTTAATTCTTCATGGGGCTTGAGTGGTTTCATGTGTTGTTTGAACCTGCAGATAAACTGGCTGCAGACAGATTGTACCCTGGGATTTGAGAACAGAACACTAATTATAAGGGAAATTATTTGAATCCTTGATGTGTGATCTCATTGGTTGTCATTTGGCCAGTAGCACTTTTAGATTCCAACAGTTGGAGAAAGCGATCAAATGCTCCAGGGCCACCAGTTGAAGAATTCTATCTGCCAAGTCCAGTCCTGGCTTTAGTTATGGTGGATCCTGTGCAATGAAGAGCTCTATAAATGGGCGCACTGAACACTCAATTCACAGTTAACACTAACCAACCTGTCCCTTTAGAATCAACATGAGCAAGCATTTCTTACCTCTGCTAATCAATCACTGGCAAACAGGGAGGCCAAAGGAATATGAAGTGCTGCTATGGAAATTGACAAAATTAACAAAAGTGCAATAGGTAGAGTTAATTGAGAACAGGGTTACTTATCCCCCCCTCCCCCCGCACCCCTCCAAAAAAATCAGAATTTCAGTATTGTTTCTATTTAACAGGGTACAAACTGGACCCATTTTCCATTTTTTAAACTTATTGGGTGGAAGGTTATTCTGACATCAAAGTGCAGGGATGTTTTCACTCCACGTAGGTCTTGTCTATACTTGTGGCAGCATGTAAGATACACACAACAATGAAAGGTAGGCTGCGTCCACACTGCATTGTATAAGTACAGGTAGCAGGGAAAGGCAGCGGCAGCTCTACCCCGCTGTCTCCCTCCGCCGCAGCCTTTCCCTGCTATCTGAGTCTTTCACTGCGGTGGGAAAAGGCTCAGGTAGCAGAACAGTGATAGGCACTGCTTGGGCATGTAGAGAGCTGTATAGGTTCCGAACACTAGGATTCTGGCATATCTGTACTCTACTTGCCTAAGCAGTGCCTCACTGTCTACAGCGTTAGCTGCATGCTGCCCTAAGTGTAGACCTACCCACAGAGACTGTAATTCAGAAAAATAGCACAGTGTGACCGTCCCTTGCACGGTGGGAGTGGGATGCAAGGTGCCTTTATGCTTGCACACCTATGGCCTGTGTCGTGTCGGAGATCAGCGTAAATGATCAGAGTAGTCTCTTCTGGCCTTAGAATCTACGAAAACCTAGGGCCAGGACCAATCACAACTGCAGTCCCAGTATTTTATGGAGTGCAGGGACAGCTCCTACTGTAAGCAGGGCCATGCAGAGGAGATGCAGTCTCCACCATGCCCCAGAAAGCTAGGAGAGGGAATGTGCCTCTCCCTGAGCTCCCGCTGGCATACAGCAGTTCTGCACAGCCAAAATGCACTTTCTGGCCCTATGGCATGGAGGATGAATATGTCATTATCAGGGATCCCAAAAAACCACAAAATTCTCCAATAAAAAAATAAAAATCCATGTTTTTCTGCAATTAAAATGAAACGCTGAACTTTGGTTTCCCTAGCCACAATATATGTATAGATATCCATTGGAAACGTTTTATTGATGTACAGTACAAGCCATTTTTCCGAGCCTCCATTATCCAGCTCTCTGTCCGTGGCAAACAGATTTCTAGGATTCCCGCTCATTATACTTTGTAGCTCAGATTCTGAATGACTAATTTGCATACGCTATCATAGGGCCTTATTCTGATACATTTACTCTGGTTTAATGGCATTTACATTTACTCTAAGAGTAAAACCAGAGTACTTCCACTGATTTCAGTAGGACTGCTCCTGAAGGTACTATTCACCACCAGAAAGGTTATCAGAATCTGAGCTCTTGCCACTATGTATGCAAATCAGGTAGCTGCACATTCAGATATGATCATAGTTACCCTGGTGTGCACAATTGTATACCCAACTTTTCTGAAAATATGGACCTCTACCTAAGCCTCTGGAAAGGGTTTCCCCACTCAGAGAATGATTACAAAGCGCATTATACACTATCACTGCAAAGTGAAGATACTGAGGGCGAGATCAAGTTAATATTGATCAAAAAGGCTACAAAAATTAAAAATAAATCAAACATTGAAGTGTTATGATATATAACCACCAGTCGAGCTTTTGGTCGATATTTCAAAATTAAGACTTGGGACAGTTGCTAGAAAATGGTTCACTGGTAGCTTATGCATCACACCTCATGAATAATTATGCATATATTGAGAGAAGGGAAAATGGCAACAGTATCCCTCATATAACTGGATGCCAAAGATTCCAATAGTTAATTTCTGACATGGTAACAAAGACAGAGAATTATAACCCCTAGAGACAATGGTAAGATTAATATGCCTGTGTTTCTCTATCTAAGGTGAGTTAGCACACTATGGCTTTGATTCTGCTCCCATTGAAGTCAATGGAATAACTCTCATTGACTTGAATGATGCAGGATCAAACCCTAATGGGCTGACTCTGAACCTCTTACTAACAATGGTGACCAGTTATTCCATTGGCTGACTTCTTTCCAAGGTGAGTAGGGTGTTGGCAATGTGGTCCTAAAGCTTCAACTTTACCAGCTGTATTTCATAGACAACCTAGGCTGATAATCTTTCTGGGGCATGTTTGAAGACCTCCCACAGCCAATGATACTGAAATGAAAAGAGGTGAAATAAATATATATGAAGATGCATCCAGTAGAAACTGAGAAAACAGCATAAACAGAAAGAATAGGATGAAGAAAAGTAATGAGGGTGTGAGTGTACAAATAGTTACATCTTCCTGCTACTTTTTGAAAAGAGATGACCTACAAAGAAATGTATTACTTTTTTTTTTTTGAGGTAGAGAGACTGGTCTGGCCTCAGTTGAGGGTGCTATGTACTTTGAAAATCTGTCTCTCTGTGACCCGGAGAGCTGATTTTCAACAAGTCTGTGGAAATGCACTTACAAAATTTGTAATGACTATCTATTTGCGTATGGAAAACCCCACTTTTGCAGGATCAAACCGGCGCAGCAGCAAATTTGCCAGGTGCCTATTGTTTGTAATTGAAGTTTTACAATTTACTATTTTAAGGAATACCTCCTCACTGTTTGCTCTGTTGAACTTGAATTTTTGTCCTTCAACAGGGGACTAGTGGTGGCAGAGTATGATTTTATAGGCTACTATCGCACTTATGGGTCCAATCACATGTGTCCTTGAAGTTTGTTCAAAAGCTTAAACACACAAGCCCAAACCCATAAATCTAACTCCTCTCATTCAGATTCCTTTTCACACATCCGCAGTTCATCCCCACATGCATTTATGCGTTTGCTTTACATTTTTTGTGATAGTGTTTTTACCTAGTAACATTGTAAATGTTTAAGCAGGTGAACATTTTACAGCTAAAAGAAATTTAAAGATGCCATGCATTTGCCAAACAAAGTTACCATGGCAAGGCATTGAGACACCTTCAAAAGCGCCTCTCTCGCTCACTTTTTCTCTTACTCAAAATACAGGCTTACAAAATTGACATCTTAAAATTAAAATGTTTTTCTGAAAGTAATAGCCAAGATTGTAGAATATTTATGTGATCATTAATATTTGAATTTTGAATAATGTATACATATATATTTCCACAAAATAATACGATGCTTGTTATATTCCAAAGTCATATTTTTCCCCCATAACAAGTACAGAAGCAGTTTTATTTGCATTACTCACTGCAGGTATGTAATATCAAATTACACTACTAATTCTCTTTGTTTCCTGAAAAATATATCTGTGTCAGACATTTTTACTCTGCATACATAAAAGAACTGTACTAATAAAAATCTTTTATAAATGCAGAAATCTTCTGTGCACTTATCATTTAACCAAATTTGGATACTTTCCCTGTGTTTATTTTAAAATCATACCATTTTCTTTCTTCTTAATTGCACCTGGTCCATACCAAAAGTTTTGTCACTGGAATATCTAAACCAGAGCCTTCTATCAGTAGTGGCATACATATATAGATATATAGATAGATAGATAGATATAGATAGATATGTGTGTGTGTGTGTGTGTGTGTGTGTGCAAGGGCATACAGCTGCATATCAAATAGCGCTTGCATGCTCTGCCATTCACCATCACTCTTCAGGATGCTGATGAATGTGCTGACAGACAAAGGCTAATTGGCAGACTGTACGGAGTCAGTTTTTGATGACACAGTAGAAATAATAGGAGACAGAGAAGGTAACAAAGAAAGTTTAGAGGGAATAATGAAGGAAATATAGTCTGAGAATATTTCACATGAGAGAGGGCAATCTGAAATACAGTGGGAGGGAACCAAAGGATTACACAAAAGAATGAAAGGGAAAAAATGAAGAGGGGGGTAGCAAGTCCTCCATGTAGTCCTGGTGTAACAGACAGACATGATGATGTGAAGATTTACAGCCATGTGAAACTTAGTTTTGGGTTTCCTTACAAACTCAAAATCCAGAGCTGGTTCAACAAATGATTGACCTGTTTAATGCCTATTTTGCTTCAGTCCTCACTAAAAAAGATAAATTGTGACCAGATATTTAACAGAATATTAACAACAAGGAGGAAAGGAACAAGACAAAATAAGGATACAACAGGTAAAACACTCTTTCGATAAGTTAGATGCATTCAGGCCTGCAGGTCCTGATGAAATTCATCTTAGGGTACTTAAGGAACTAGCTGAAGAAATCTTGGACCCATTAGTGATGATTATCTTTGAGAACTCGTAGAGGATAAGTGAGGTCCCAGAGGACTGGAGGAGGGTAAACATAGTACCTATCTTTAAAAGGGGAACAAAAAGGACCTGGGGAATTATACATCAGTCAGCCTAATTTTTGATACCTGGAAAGATACTAGAACAAATTATTGTGCAATCAGTTTGTAAGCACCTAGAGGATAATAGGGTCATAAGTAATAGTCGTCATGGATTTGTCAAGAACCAGGGGTCTGCAACCTGCAGCTCCGGAGTCACATGCAGCTCTTTGGCTGCCCCCTTGCAGGCAACCATTTTATGAGGGGGTGTAAGATGCAGGATCTGGCCGGGAGGTGCTTACCACAGGCGGCTTATCTCTGTGCGACCCTTGGGGGCAGGGGGGCAGCGAGTCTCCATGCACTGCCTGCACCCACAAGCACCGCCCACGCAGCTCCCATTGGCCGGGAACCACAGAGACGTGCCAGCAGCCAACCACTTCCGGGAGCAGCATGGAGCTAGGGCAGGCAGGCAGCCTGCTGTGCCGCTGGCCGGAAGCCGCCTGTGGTAAACACCTCCCAGCCAGAGCCTGCACCTTGCACCACAACCCTCTGCCCCAGGTCAGAACTCCCTCTTGCACCCAAAATCCTTCCCAGACCCCAGACCCTCTCCTGCACCCCAATCCCCTGCCCCAGCCCGGAGCCCCCTTCTGTTCATATTCAGTTTCAAACAGGCTCATTACCAAGGCAACTGTTATCTAACAATAAAACTCTTGGAATTTCTTGTGGAAAGAAAGTGGATGTGCTCAGTCTTTGCTAGTATGTTCCAAAGTTCAACAGTTTGAAAAAGTCTAAAACCAGAAATAAAATAGATCAGATCAATACCTTCAATCAAAAAAATATTGGTAAGTAATAACTTTAATATGTTTAATTATTATTAGTTGATAAATTCTAACTCTACAAGCAGCTTTGCGTGTGATGCAGCTCTCGAAATAATTTGGTGAAAGACAAAAACAAAAAAATGGCTCTTCTTCTTTGAAAGGTTGCCGACCCCTGTGCCAGACCAGTCTAACTTCCTTTTTTGAAAGGATTACTGGCCTAGTGAATGGGAGGTGGGAGATGCAGACATGATATATATTGATTTTAGTAAGGCTTCTGACACAGTCCCGCATGCCATTCTCATACGCAAAGTAGGGAAATGTGGTTTAGATGAAATTACTATAAAGTGGGTTCAAAACTGGTTGAAAGACTGTACTCAGAGTAGTTAACAATGATTTTTAGTCAAACTGGGAGGAAAGTATCTAGTGGGGTCCCACAAGGGTCTGTCCTGGGCCCAGTACTATTCAATATTTTCATTAATGACTTGGATAATGGAGTGGCGAGTATGCTTATAAAATTTGCAGATGACACCAAACTGAGAGGAATCTTCTTTTTGGAAGATAGAATTAGAATTCAAAATGACCTTTAAGAAAGATATGGGCAAATTTGAGAGAGTCCAGAGGACAGTAACAAAAATGATAAAAGGTTTAGTAATACTGACCTCTGAGGAAAGATTTTAAAAACTGCGTATGTTTAGCTTGAGAAAAGACGACTAAGGAGGGACCTGATAACAGGTTTCAAATATGTTAAGGGTTGTTATAAACAGAATGGTGATCAATTGTTCTCCATATCCACTGAAGTTAAGACCAGAAATAATCATCTTAATCTGCAGCAAGGTAGATTTACATTAGATATTAGGAAAACCTTTCTAACTCTAAGCATAGTTAATCACCAAAGGAGGTTGTGGAATCCCAGTCATTGGAGGTTTTTAAGAACAGGTTAGACAAACACCTGTAAGGAATGATCTAGGTTTACTTGGTCTTGTCTCAGTGCAGGGTGGGAGAACTTGTGTATTTGAAAATATTTGCACCCACCCCCAGTTCACACCACTTTGATGTTTAATGCCTCCGTCCTGCAAAGGGGTCTGGCACATTTGAAATCTTCTACCCAGGTATGGACCCACTGGGACTTGGCAGGATTAGCGCCTATGTTGCTGATTGCCAACTTCAATCAGGGATTTAGACATCCAAGTGATCTAAACAGTACATGGCAATAACTGAAGATCCCGTTCTGCATCCATAATTATTTTCTTCTCACAAAAATGGAGACCTCTTTAAGGCTTGGCTGACATTTGACCATTTGCTTTTAATTTTTCAATCAAAAAATATAAATTTGAAAATCCCACCATCACACACATCACTCTGCAAAAACACATTATAACTTTAAGTCTTAAAGAAATGCTCAGCTCATGTAAATGACCTAATTACTTTATCTACAGCTGATGTGTCCCAGATCAGTGTACAGATATATGCAAAAAGCCAATGGCAGCTTTGGGAAATAAGCTTTTTTATTATAATAGAGCAATACATGTGTTCTCTCATGTGTAAATGTGTGCCACTCACTGAAAAATAATCACATAACATTGCTGAATAGGTAACAGAATGGACAGGGAATGTACTTCTGACTAATATTATGTGTAATGTATATGTTATGTTATTATATGACTATTAGATATTTTTGATGGTCACTTCACGTGAGAGCTGGTCAACTAATATCCTCTGATCATTTTGAATTTCACAAAAATTTTCATATAAAATAGTCTATGCCTATTTTTTCTTTATTTACCCAGCTCTTCTCTGGATGATCGTAGCTACAGGAATCATTATTAAAAAGTTAACACTTACCTCTACTACAGTGAAGTACCTGAGGTGTCATGGCTCTTTCCTGTTCCCATGGCATATGAATCAGTGTTCTAAAAATTCACTGTAGTAATCACAAAATTCTGCTGGAAAGAATCACTCAGTAAAATCTATTGAGATTTCAGCCTACCACCTCCCTTTGTTTCTTAACTAGGAGGTGTCTAATAAATGCAAAATCTCAGTGAATAGAGCTCAGCGGGGCCTATTTTTTTCCTCCTGACTCCCGTGATTATTATAATTTGATTTTATAGGTGTCTATCCTAAGACCCCATCTAGGGAGTAATCTTTACTGAGTCATGAACTTTCACATCATTAAATCTCTCTACATTTATTTTAAACATATCAGAAGTGTCAAGTAACTTTAGATGTACTAAATTTTATTTGCATTGGGTAAAGTGAAATGTAACCACTTGGGAAAATAAATGAAATAGTTTTCTTAACACTCAGGAAAGCAGTGAGGCTCCTGAGTCTGTGATTCCATCCATATGGCTGCATAGCATGTCTCTTGCATAGGCCCCGACGTGTTTACAAGGACAAGAATCTGAGTAATTTCCTACCAGTTTGAAGGGAATATTAAACTCTTCTGTCATTAGGTGCTATATTATTTATGTTCCCTTTTTTATTGTTGTTGTTGTCTATTTTTAAAAATATTTCATTGTTGGCTCAATGCTGACTCCTGATAGAAAGTGATGAAATGCCCAATATGTTAAGAAACTTTATCACTAAATCAGAAACAAAACTATAAATTTTGGCTTTTGAAACCAAACTGACTGTTGAGGATCATTTTGCTCCTGAAATATTACAGCAGTGATCAATTTGCTGTAAAATCAAACAGTTTACCTTGGCAATCTATAGATGGAAAATATGTTGTTCTTGAGCAAAGTTTATGCCCTGCCCAAAGGATAAATTAAATTTTATGGGAAAGATATGCATTATTATATGCTTATCTGCGTAACATATTCTTTTCCACATCATTATAAATATTTTAATCATACATTTGATCTTGTGTATATATGAATATGGTAATATTTTCCCATATAGGACCAAACACAGTTAATTCCTCACAGAACAGGGGAGAATATTCCAATCTTCACCCTCCCCCCCCCAAAAAAGGAAGGAAGATAAAAATTTTAGCAGAGACAGGTAAAGATGGGGCTAGTTTGTGATCCTCTTGTGAAATAAAATGTTCCTGAAGTGAGAGGAGGAGTCAATTAAGTCATTATTATTATTAATTATAATTGTTTTATTATTTCATATTTATATTACAGGTGTACTCAAGATCCAAGTCATGTTACATTAGGCACCGCAGTGCCTTGAAAGGTTTACAATCTAAAACAAGCAGTGTCTGAACCGTGTGGGGAGACAATCACAGATATATATATATATATATACTTATATACATTTACTATTGATTTTTAATTACATAAAGAAATAAACAGGAATCAACTTTCCCCAGCTGCCCCTCAGCCTAACCTTCATATGCAGGATGATTTCCTCTGGAAGTTGCCATTAAAGTGGGTATTCAGAAAGGATTTGATGGAGAAGAGAGGACTAAGGAAGGCCTTCTATGCATGAGAGACAGCATGGAAGACATCCTCAAGGTAGTTGTGGGAGGAGTGGAAAAGAGCCCAGCATTATTGGGGTAGAAGGTCGATGTGCTAAGAAACAAGAGTGGGTAAGTAAGGAGAAGCAGAAACCAATAGACTACTTAACTGTAATGGTATTACTCAACAAGAGTAAGGAGGCAGACTCAAGCAATCTGTGAATAGTTAGTTTTTCTGGCCATCTTTAAGAGCAGAACAAGACAGCAAAGAAAGAGGCCAAATCCCTCATCTCTAGCCTTCAGTGTCTGTTATCTCAGTCTCATATTACTCAACATGATCCTGTGTTGGTCAAATGTGGAGATATGAATTTGGATTTTCAAAGATCAAAGATTTAGACATGCAAATCCTACTAATTTCAATAGGAGCCGTGTGGTTTAACAGTCACCTTTGAAAGGCTCAGGCATAGGTCTTGGTAATGTCATTTTCCTGGCTGACAACCCTTTTCCACTCTGAACACCCACTAGTTTCCTTTCTGTCACACAAGTCATCCACCTTCTATTTTTTGGTGATATGGGTACTCTTGACATATTTAATTTGTAGTCACCTTAAGCTGTACGTGCTTCTCCCTCTTTGTTTTCCTCTTTGTACGTACTTGTTCCCATCATTTTTTCTTATCCTAAATAAGTACCTAAAATAGATATGTTTAGCCTATGCCCTGCTTGACAACAGGGAATGTCTCTGTGCCAAGAGACTTTCCCTACTTTTAAGGAAAGGAAAATTTAAGATGAATAGTGGGGAAGGGAAATCCCTCAAGGTGAGTCTATTCAACTGTGGAGAAAGCACTGGGTGATATACAGTACAGGACCATCCTGCATTGTCAGGAAGATGAACTTGATAACCTACCAGGTAACTTAACTTACTCACTGGCGTGCTGTGAGGATTAATCAGTTAATGTTTTACAGCCCTTTGAAACTGCAAAGTGCTATGTAAGTGCTAAATATTATTATTTTTTATTACATCCTTTGCACTTTACATGCAAGAGTGAACCATTTTGAGAAGACAATGCAAATATGTCTCTTATTATCCATGTTCTCAATCATCATGAGCAAGTTCTGCAACTCAAATTTTCAACTCAAGAGTATGCTGCTGAAATGTAATTACTGGAGGCGTATAAATGGTCTGCTGTCTCAGACCTTTTGTAAACTTTAATCCTATTCTGATAAAAACCACCTCTAAAATGTAGCTGTTTGGAGCAGGGACCTTCTTTTTGTTCTGTGTTTGTACAGCACAGTGGAGGTCCTGGTTGATGGCTGGAGCTCAGAGATGCTACTCTAATGCAAATAAATAATAATAGCCAACCAGACGTAGTGGTGTCACACTAAAGATCCAAAGCATACAATAACCTGAAAATTATAATGATGATGAAAGTAGTGAAATTGTCCCTGACATAATATGTAATTAGGGGGACCAGATTGCAAGTGTGAAAAATCAGGACACTTATTTTTCAGGGGACAGGGGTATAGTTGCATATAAGAAAAAGCCCCTAATATCAGGATGGTCCCAATAATATCTGGTCATCCTAGTGTTATAAATACTGAAATGTAACCACTTTATGAACATGGTATATGACCTGGTGAGTGAGGGGAAGTTATTGTATACTGGGTTATCAGACTTTCCTCTACAAATGCATTGATCTAGCTTAATATGGGCTGTGGGAAGGATAAACAGGAAGGGCAACACAGTGGTCCCAGATAGCAACCTCCCGGCAAACATCGGGGGAATTACAAGACAATGGCATTTTTCCAGGCTATAGGCCACAATGACACAGCTGTTTTGCCAGGCTGGGAGGCTAGAGATCAAAAGAACACTTAACAGTTAAAAGCCTTGCCAGCAAAAGAAGTGAGGGGGGGCTGAAAGGAGGGAGATAAACTAACAGAGAGAAAAGCTCTGTGGAAGATCTATAGGGAATTAGTCCTACCAAGGTCCCCATGTGGAGGATGGTTAAACACCTGGTAAGCTATGCATGCATATAATCTGCTTTATTGTTATTTTAAATATGTTTTCATTAAATTGCTTTTGTTCTGAATACATTATAATTGGCTTTAAGGAGGCTGTCTGGGGACTGCAACCAAAGGCCTGAGTCCGGAGTGGTGGTGCACTCAGAGGCCCAGAGGGGTCCGAGGTACAGTTAGCCTGGTAATCATGACAGTGTTTTTAAGAAACATCCATTCTGGACTTAAAAGTAATTCTAAAAGCCCTCTCACATGAACTATTTTGTCTTGTGATTCGTGAAGCCCATCAGTTATCCACTGTGGGCTAGCATGCATCAGTGTAATGGGAAACTAACACAGGCCTAAGTCTTATATCCAGTGAATTTAATGATAGTTTTGCCATTAGTTTCAGTGGAAACAAGATTGGGCCCGCTGGAGAGACAAGGATATACATATGATATTTATTATTTCTTATCTTTTGGAAATGACTGGCACAATGGAGGTGGTTCCAGTAATCATGGTATCTATCTCACACAACTCTACTATATTTGATTATTATTTGATTCTTGCATCCTGAGCAGAAACCTACCAGATTTGTGTGTCTCAATCCTGCTAAAGCTGAATATTTTCATACATATGTATGTATATCAAGTTTTTATGGGTATAATTTGGGCTTTTCAAAATAGTGACACAATAACAAAGCAAAACTGAGACATGCATGTAATTTAAATAATGATTCGGTTTTCTCTCTCCCTAGTGCTGGCACTTTGATGGTATTTTCCCTTCCATCTTCCTTCTGCTCTTCGTTCCCAATGAATGGATTTAGCTGTGAGACGACCACACCTAATGCAAACTGTGTTTGCTACTTCCGCCAGCCACTTATCAAACCTGAGGGACTTGGACGGTTGTGCATTTGGTGCTCCCGCTGAGTTTGCTGAAGGTTACTATAGAAGTGCTCTAGAAATAGCTTAAGATGGGAAGATAAGCTACAGAAACTGCCAGGTGGCAGATGCCATGTACCTCTGGACACCATTTTTCACTGTCATAGACCCAGATCTTCAGCTACAGCCAAGCAGCACACAATACATCTCACAGGGGAGTGTGCAAAACTGGCCTTCACATTTCATTTCAGCTCAGATACACTCAATGAACTGTTCACATCAGCTTACAGACATAGGGCATGATTTTCTCCTGTGGCAGATCTCTGCTCAGTGCAAGAAAGAGTGGGGAGCATCAGGTAGCCAGTTACAGCTCCATGATTCTCAGGGCTACATTCAGTCCTAACAATGCTTAGAGCTACTGCTGGGTTATGTTACTGGTATAGAGTTAGTGGAGGATAAGCCTAGGGGAGTGGAGCTCTGCCACATTCACCCCACCAGACATGTCCCCTATGCAGGGGTGGGGAAGCAGAAAGCACAGACCCAGATCTGGCATATTTACACCTAGCAGAGAGCCAGAGGAATTATCCTGCTGGGCAATTGCAGCCTGATTTGAGCAGTGCAAAGAGACTTTAGCACTGTGGAGAATCTAGCTCAAAGAATTATTCATAGAAAACACTCAGTGAATAATTTTAAAGAAAAGAAAATTAAAAATTGCTCAGGGGCAATTTGTGAACAGAAAAAAGTGGCTAAATTTACCTAATAAATTATTTACAAGGTGAATAATTCATAGCAGATACAGGACAAGTTTAAAACTTGACATAGAAACTTTGCACTTTGTAAGACACAGTTTACTAGGCTGCAACATAGAAATTTCTATACGGAATCAGAGCAGTGGTCCATCTAATCTACTCTCCTGACAGCAGTCTGTATCTGATGCTTCAGAGAAAGCTGCAAGAAATCCTGTAGTGGACAGTTATGAAATAACTTGCCCCTAAAGGAAGTTTCTTTTCATATGCTTTAACTTAAGCATTGGAGTAGTAGAGCTGGTCAGGACATTTTTTGATCAAATGTTTTTTTCACCAAAAAATGCCAATTCATCAAAACCAAACCTTTTAACTGGAAAGGGTCAGTTTCAACAAATTTCCTGACTCCAAAAAGTTGAAAAAAAGTTTCAGAATTATCAGATGTCCAGTTCTGACATTTTCTAAATGAAAAGTTTCATTTTTTTGGTTCAAAATGACTTTTCATTTAGAAATGTTACTTATTTTATACTAAAAATAGGGTGTTTTTTTAAAAAGGTGAAATCAAAATGAAATGTTTTGAAATTATCAAAACACAACATTTTGATTGACCTGAACCAAATTTCTTTTTGGTTTGTGAAAATTTTCGAGATTGTTAATTTTTTTTTCTTGATTCAAAATGGGGAAAATTTCAAAATCTCAAAAATTCTTGTGGGATGGGAAAACTGTTTCCTGGCCCATTCTAGTGAGTAATCCTATTAATTCCAGTTGACTACTTATATACTTGAAGTTAATTTGCACAATTGGGACCCATGTCAGTTAGTAATTGATTTATGCCCTGAAAAGTGATACCTATTATTCCATATAAAAAATAGTAATCTAATCTAACTGTCAGTGTTCTCCTTATCCCTCTAAATAAATGTTGAATACCCTTGAAACCTTGTAAGTACTTGACCTTAATTATATGTTGTGGCAATGAGTTAAATTCAGCACAAGTATTAGGCTAAAGTAAACATTCAACAAGACTTTTAAAACTTCCAGCCCAGAACACACTCAATTGCAAGCATAAGCCTAACATTTTAGCATGAAAAATAGGTAATTGCAGAAGTATATCTTCTTCTTTTCATCCCAGAGCATCTTTGCAGACATGGGGAGCAGTACAGCATCACTGCCATCACACCATTCATTCCTGGCCATGGCTTGTTCCTTCCTTAAGCCCAACCTGGTCATGTCTCTTGGTACACTGTCCTCTAGGTTGGACTGACCTTGGTCATATTTGCATTATTTTCCTTGGCAGCCTATCATCTGTTTGTCTTCTGCCGTGTCCCCACCATCATAAACTTTCCAATTGCAACCAATCCCATACCTTGATTTTACATCCAGTATATAATAGGGATTTTAAAAGAAATCAAAGAGTAGAATTATTAAAACTCCCAAATCATCATCAGATTTAAGAAGACATTTTTTAAATCAATCCATTTCTCTTACCTGCCATGACCATTTAGAGTTCTGTATTCCCTCCTCCAACAGCTAAGAACATCACCAACACCTAAACAGTGAGAAGTGCTTTTGATATAAGTAATGCCCTCACCTAATGGAGGAGAAAAGCAGAATTCTGAACAGAAGTCCTGGGCGCAGGATCTTGTGCAAAAACACACGCAACTTCCTCTCCACCTGTTGGCCACCCAGCTCCTTCTGTGTACCTAGGCAGAATGCAACTATACATTCTGGAATTTGGCCAGGAGAAAAAGTATTGCCCGGGTTGTAGGATCTCCACCTGTAAAATGTCTTAGAATCTTTTAATGACCATAGTGGTATGGACTTTTGTTGTATGACTCCTCTGAAAGACAACACTTCCATTATCACACAAAGAAAGAAAATGCATGATGCTGAGCCAGTGCTTCAATGCCAAATCACGGGAAGTGCTGCAGCTCTTTCATTTTCCATAGAGATTTCCCATCCAACTCCACAAAGAAAGAAAGGATGGTTAGGGCACTTGCGTGGGAAGTTCAGTTCCCTGCACAGCCACAAACTTTCTGTATGGCCCTGGAAAATTGCTTGGTCTCTCTGTGTCTCACTTTCCCATCTGTAAAATAGGGATTATAGTACTTCCCAGGAGTGTTTGTGAAGATAAATACACCTCTACCCCAATATAACGCGACCTGATATAACATGAATTCAGCTATAACACGGTAAAGCAGCGCTTCAGGGGGGCAGGCTGCGCACTCCGGCAGTTCAAAGCAAGTTCGATATAACATGGTTTCACCTATAATGCGGTAAGATTTTTTGGCTCCCGGGGACAGCGTTATATCAGGGTAGAGGTGTACATTAAAGATTATGAAATGCTCAGATACTATGGTAATGGAGGTCAGATAAGCACTTAAGATGGATAAAATTACTGCTCTGCTTAGCTAATGAGATCTGCTGGGATCACAGCCCAAAGGGAATTTCACATGTCCAATAGCCGTTGATTGTGAGGTACTATGTTTTGAGCCCTGCTGCTGCAGAACCAGCAGGAGTTACAAACACTACTCTCAAGAATGGTGATATCAGTGTGGTGTGAAGAAGAATGCAAATGCTCCCTGCTAGGTTTCTTTTATGCTCCATAAGAAATCTTCTAAAATTGAAGGGACCAGGCTGACAAACATTTTCTCTCTTGTGCTGATTGGCTGGTTGCTCCAATGCCCTCCCACACAAGCAATTCACTTCAACCTCACTCCACTTGTCCTCCATGCTCCTCTCCTTTCTTCCCTTCCCTGTCTCCATTTTTCCCCGCCCCTTTTCACTTTGGCTCCCACCCCTGTATAGCCGTGGCTCTTTCTTTTGCCTTTTCTTTTAGCAATTCTCCTACTTACAAAACCAAATCTGATTTTTTGTAAGGAGGAGAACCACCATGACATTGAGAAACCATCACATGGATCACTCTGCTTGAATGTCGTATCCACTTTTCCCCAACTGCTCATCTATTTTCTCTAATTCGATTGTAAGCTGTTGAGGCGGGGAATGTTTCCTACTATATGTTTGTACAGTGCTGTGCACGATGGGTTTCAAGTCTTAGTTGAAGCCTGGAAGCATAACTGCTATACAAATAATAAATAGGTAGTTATATAAGATAAATATTTTTTCTCCGGGGCAAATTCCATTATTATGCAACATCCTTGTGCCAATAAATAATGCAAGTGCTCCTACAAATTGGATAATTCCTGTGCAAATGTGTACCAGGAGTGGCCACGTCTACTGCAGATACCTCACTTGTGCCCATAGTAGTGAATGCAAATTAGGCATTCAATGGCACATGTACTTTGCACACCGAAATTCTTTGGAAATCTGACATTTTATTTTCATATTTCAAAGGAGGTGTTGCAAATGATAGTGGTTTAAAAACATAAAAGCTATAATACGGTTTTGCTGGTCCATCCTTAACCAATTTTATATTTTGCTTAGCTTTTCCTTCTTGTGCATATTTATAATTTTATGTGTAACCTATATGTAGTTTTGTATTGATCATCTGCATATATGCTCACACAAAGTTGTGAGAATTCACCCATAATCTATTTTTTCTTTCATTGGTTTAAGTTATACACTTAATGTTATTTTAACATAGGGATTTTTTTAATGTAATGATATTTAATTTGCATTAGCACAAGTGACATACAATGGATCATGCTATTATCATGATTTATATCAGATGAACTGGCATAAATTCAACATTATAAATTGAGCCTATAAATGAAACTATTATTTTACAGGCATTACTATAGTAGAAAGGCTAAGGACCCTCAAGTCAACCTTAGTCAAACCCACTCTTTAGACTTTTATATTTTATGCCTGCAATAAATGCTTTTGTGAAAGCCCATAACCCACAAAAAAAAGTCATTCGAAGTCTATTAATTATAATAATACTATCCAAAAAGCTGTGAGGGCTTATTTTTGTGACATCACTCTGATTTCTTACTGCCTTAAATTATCCCTTTGTTGGCTTGCTGAGATTAACAGTCATACTTTTGTCATTAAATATAAGGAGTTTTAAAGCCTGATCCACCTTAGCTCTAATTGATATTGCTTTCATTTGGCAGATAGTGACCTGATTTATAATTTAAATATGCATCATTATATGCATCTCTTCTGTATAATGAAAAAGCAAAGTTACTCTCATCTTTTTCTGCAATGTTAACATCAAGGAAAAGTATCTTTCTTTTTTCCCTTTTATACTCTGAGCCTAATTGAAAACTGTTCATTGAATTTCAACATGATAGAAAAGTCTTTTTATCTCTCAATTTGTCCATTAGCTATTATAATTGAAGTATCTGCTACACAGCTGAATTGATATTGTTCTTGTTTAAATTCTGGATTTCTCTAAATCTTCCATGAGGCATCAACTGAAAAAAATATATGGGTTAGGAGACATTAGCTAGCAATATTGCCTAAATGGGACATTAGACTAGCACTCCACATGTATAAAGCTTCAGAAAGTAGGAAGTCATCTAATTTTGCTGGAGAACGTGTTGCATAATAATCTTAACAGCATGACCATAAGGATTGCTAATTGCCACATCTGTTTAACATCTGTCAGATGTTTGCCATATGTTGCCATCAATATTCCAACTGAGTACATTACAGGGAGTTTGATTGTGTTCAACTGTTATTTATTTGCCACAGACATTACTACAGCCAGTGAGTCTATTTATGTTAGATCACGAATTATATTTTAAAAGCTTAATGCAATGTCCAGTTTTTCAGCTTTTCTAGACCCCACTTTTGGGGATGGAACCATTAAGTTTGCTTTTCTGCAACTTTCTGAACTGATTATGAAACTTTCAACTTTATGATAGTAAATATGTTTTTCTGCAAAATAGCTTATTCATGTTATTTTATACTTTAATAGTAAAATTAAGATTTGTTAAATACACCACTCATTTACAGAACCCTCTTAATTAAAAATAATAATAATTAATAATACTACCTAGATCTTATGTAGTGCTGTTCAGCAGCAGATGTCAAAGAGCTTTACACAGAAGGTCAGTATTACTATCCTTTGCTGATTTATTAGCTGTCATGTCCATAGCGCAGGGATGGAGATAGTTTCATTGTCAAAAAAGAGGATTTGGTGGTTGGACTCCTGAGTTCTCTTCCCAGCCCTGAAACTGACTTGTTCTCCTGGAAAGTCTCGCAATGACCTTGGATAAATCATGTAACCTCAATTTAGCCATCTTTAGGCAAAGTTAACACCTACCAACTCCACAGATGTGACATCAGGATTAATTCATTAATGCTTGAACAGATCCTTGAGTAAAGGGTAATATAGTGCAAAGTGTTATTCTTCTATATAAATATATCACAATATGCTTGGTCTTTTAGTGATCATTTACATTTTTTAAATCTATGTTTTTTACTGGACTATGCTAAGCATCACAGTACTTTTTTGTTAAATGTAACTATTAACTAGAAAGCAGAGATTGACAAACTGCAGACGAGGCAAAATATGTATGATCTGATTTAATATGAGTTGATAGATGTCACTGATCTTCATTATAAATAGAGTGTGTAAATTCCATATGATGTATTATTTATCCATAGTAGCTGCCTTTTTGTTTCATTAATAAACCCGGAAATCAGAGATATACAGTTCTGAGGATGAGATTTTGAAAATACGAGACATTCTGGTATTTGTCTGCAATTGCTCAATTATTTGCTGATTTTTTTCTTTCTCTATAAATTATTTAAAAATGGGATATTTGTTCAAGACTCTTCGGATTTTAGCTCATTTGTCCAGCTGAATTCTTTTTTCTTCTTTAATGTGCAGTGTAAGGATTTCCACTTTGACCTAAACCACAGCTCTTTTTAAAATTTACATTGTATTACACAAGTTGGGCTATGTTAAACTTGTTTGCATTAGGCTATGAAAGATCTGATAACCTTAACCAAAGCTCACAGTAACAATGAGTCATCAGCTGAAAATAAATCAGCTTTAGGTCAAAAGCACCCAGATGCTACTAGACTATCCATAATTAGAAATAGGTAGTAGGATTCCAGGAAGGCAGTGTTTACTGATATGCACATTTTGTCCTTTCTGAGGATATTAAAAAAGATACAGGTGTCAAACTCTAGATGGCACCAACAGTAGCAATTGGACATAGTGCACTATTTTAAATTTCATTTTTAAAACTAATCCTTAAACCTAATCTCTGACCTTCACATTTTTAACTCAAATTAATCTGAGAGGAAAGCATGTCTAATATGTTAAAACTTTAAGGGAAATCTTAATAAAGTTGACATAACTGGAGTAACAAAAGCTTTTGATAAAGTCCCTGATTAGATAGATCACTTGATGATTACCTGTTCTGTTCATTCCCGCTGGGGCATCTGGCATTGGCCACTGTCGAAAGACAGGCTACTGGGATAGATGGATCTTTGGTCTGGCCCAGTATGGCCATTCTTAAGTACTAATCCTATGGGAACTTGCCACTTTCCAGGTGGATATTACCTTGGAGACAGTATATTTCTAGGCTTTTTAATGGCCATTTTGCTGGACTCTGGAAATCTGACAGCCATGAATTATTGGAATTTCCTTCCCTTGAAGGAAAACAATATTTGGGGGTGAGGGGGCAGGTTTACGATAAATAGCTCAGTAAAGTTGTCTGTCCAGTCACAATGTCTGTCCAGCAAACCAGTAGTTGAAAAAGTTAATAGGATGTTTGCATGCATTAAAAAAAGGATAGAGTAAAATAACATTTTTTTAAATGAATGCAGTGGCATTATATTGAAAATAAGAGGCCTTCTTCTTGAGTTCTCTGTCCATTTTGTGGCTGCCCCACTTAAGGAAGAAACATTAGACGCTGACCCAGAGAATGGCATTGAAGATGGTTAAGGATATATTGGGGTTTTCTTATAACAAGATATTTAAAATACTAGGGCCAAGATTTTCGTATTTAGCCTCCCAGTTCCCAAATCAATGGGAGCTGTGGGTGCTCAGCACCTCTGAAAATCCTGCCGCTTTTAATGAGCTGTTGAAGAACCTGATTTTTAGAAGCACTACTACCAGCAGCTGCTGTTGAAGTTAATGGCAGTTGTGGGTCCTGAATACCTCTGAAAATCAGGCCTTACGTATGCTTAACTTTTGACATCCAGGTGAGAAAATTTTGGCCTAAGTTTATTTATTTTACTGATGTTTTCAAAATAAAAAGTGATCAGTACCTTTCATTTAGCCCTTTCCATAAAGGTAAGCAAAGGAACACTTGATGAAATTAAAGGGCAAAACATCTAGAAAAGGGAGGGATGAGGCTGCTTTAGGAGCCATCTAGTCAAGCTGTGTAATCCAGTGACCTGGGTCAGATGGTCAAGACTTTGCTTATACCAGTGAGTTCAGGCAGACCTTTAAAGGGAAAATTTCAAAGACACAGAGAAGAGTTAGGTCAGCTGCCTACCTGCCACTGAAATCTTATGGGAACTGGGTACCAAGCTCTCCTGTGTGCCTTTGAAAATCTCCAATCTTAATAATCTAAAAATTATCCACGTTCTCCAGTCAATCTCCTTATTTTCTTCTTGCGTGCATTTCTAATGCTGATTCTAGACAACTCAATTGAGATTTTCTTATCTGTATACCACTGAGAATACCGTACAAGACTTTATAAATAGCCATTAAGTTTATCTGCCTGTCGCTTGGTCTTCATTATGCCAGATGACAAACTTTCTCATATATTATGAAAAGATATCATGTGATTGTTTCAAAACAGGAAAAAAAATACCCGTCGGCATTGTACTTAGCCTTATAGTGTGTGTAACCTCAATAATGTCAGCACAATCTCCATCATTTTTTCTCACTGATGTCCAGGAAGAATTATCTTCTTGTGCTTCTTACTATCCATTCCATTGTAGACAGTGGTGAGCTCCTTGTCTGGATTATGGTTATGTGGCCATAGCTTTGCCTCATCTTCAGTTTGATCATTCCTAACCATTCCATGGCGCTCATACACTGAAAAGAGGGATGACAGGCAATTGTCAACAGTTTGCTCTTTTAAATATGGATAGATATTACTCATGTAATTTGACAGTTCTTGACTCTCAGCTGTATAATGTCAGTGAAATTGTAGGAATTTCAGCAGCCTAACTTCTGTCTTACTTCAAGATAAGTTTATCAACTGTAGCCCGAATCCATGCAACGCGTGAGCAGATCAAAACTCATGTCATGTTGAACTGCTGTACTGATGCCTGCTTCTTACTGTTGCTTGACACGTCCGTATGGTCTTAGTTGTGTGGCGGTTTGTAAGTTCATAATTACATTGTAAAGCTTTTGGGGGCAGGGACTGGCTCTGATTATGCGTTTATACAATGCATTGTACAGTGAAGCCTTGATCCTGATAGGGTCTCTGAGTGCTAATGTAATACAAATAGTGTGTAATAAACATGATGACAGGTGATGGTCAATCTTCATAGTCCTTCTACTTGCATCAGTTATGCACTTTGTCTAGAATGTGGAGTCTCTTTGTAGCATTAAAAGGCTTGTCAAATAACATGAAAATGATAAGTGACATTTATATTATGCTTTTCATCCCAGAGATATACAAGAATCATTTCACCTTGCACACATAAGCAACCACCTCTGGAGAGTGTTGTGGCAGCTGTTTTCAAGTGTATAGGAACACTACAAAACTGTTTAACGCAAGTTACCTGTAATTGACCACATTTTCATACATTTTAGTTGCTTGACTGCGTGTCTAATCTGTGCATCTGATGTGATGATTGCTACTGCACATCCAATTTGAGGAATTTTATGCAAAAATTACTGCTTAGGAAGTTTTCTGTCTAATATTTAAAAATAACATTCTGAGGAAGAAAACACTTAATATTCTAAGCTAACCCTCTTCTTGGGGTGTCCATATTCATTTTATCTGTGTCTATCTTGTATACTGTAAACTCCTCAAAGAGTTTTGTGTCTGTCCAGTGATAAGCAGATTGTTGGCACTTAGCAAATAATAATACATTCTAATTAATAAAATGTGTGTACATAAATCAGGTGTGCAATTGTGTCTTAACAATATGAAAATCTGGACCTATAATACTTTTCATCATGTATCATTTTCAATATAAATACAAATAATTGCAGAGTTCAAGAATATAAAATGTGTACATAAGCTTATATTATTACCCTGTGTATATAATTTTATTTTGCTGTAGGTATTTATCGCGTTAAATAAATGTAATTAGGGCCATATTCTCTTAATTGGCTGAGCTGTGCTTGCTACAGGACCAAGTGAGTGGGAGGCAATAGTAGCTTTCAGCTACCCTTTTGCCACAATCTTGGGGACAATCTGGGCCTTGCCAACATAAATTTAACCTTACACTAGGCTGCCCAAGACTCCATGGATTTGTTCTGAGAGCTGGGAATTGATGGGGCTTAGGCAAGGAGTGGTGCACAATAAGGCTGAGAAGCAGCTTCTTATTTTTTAAAGTGCAATAATTATATATCCGAGGGCAGAGTATGATCGAAAATATATAATGTGTACTAGCAAAATCTCTTTTTTTGATTGTTTTGCCATCTTTAGAGTTGGTCGGAAAATGGGCTTTTTCAATGGAAAACTTCAATGCTTCATCCAAAAAAAAAAAAACCCTAACACTTTTCAGTTTTCAGCAATCAAAAACTGTAAACATTCACGGGAAACCTGAAAGTGTTTGGCTGAAACCTGCCAAAAACTGAAAAAAAAATCTGCTGAAAACTAAACCTTTTTCAGTTTTTGGGCCAAAAAAAAAAAAGGCGATGTTTGGGTTTTCAGTTTTCCAACGAGAAATCAAAAATTTTGGCGGAAAGTAGACCCTTTTCGTGAACATTTTTCTTTTGTTGAAAATGCAGTTTTACAACAAAAACAAATTTCAGTGGAAAATTTTCAACCAGCCCTTACCACCATCGAATGCCAGGATGCAAATAGCTTTGCAGTCTTACATTTGGCCTCCAAACTGCTAACGATACTTTTCAACAAGACAGTCACTGGCATCACAGAAATGGCAATTTTAATTCAAACTTTCTCATTCACATACAGTACTGCATATCAGCAACATACCTGAGGAAACTGATACTTCTCAGCATATACAAGTTCCGAATTTTTGCTTTATAATAAAGGTGAGTTCCACATAGATCCATTTACCCTGAACAAATTCTAGCAAATTTTGATTGCTTCTCAGCTTTTTCCTATGGTAGCAAAGAATTTCCTGATGCATTCCAAGAGCTAGTCAGACATGATTTTGAAAGTGGGTCATGTGGGAAAAAAATCAAATTAATTTTTCCGCACAAGTAAAAGACCTCCAACTACTACCTTAAGTAGTTCAGGTACATGTGTTGCTGGGCTATGCTGTTTCTCACGTGTCAGTGGTATGTACAATTAAATAAATAATCCACAGAGCTTACTGAAACTAATTCAGTAATCGCTAATTATAAACACAGGTCTGGAGACCGGGCTTTCCAAGTACAATAATACTCATAAGGTGGGCAAGAGCAATCTTCCTAATCCTGGTCTAGATTTGGAGCTGAGATTTGTAAAGGTGACAAAGGAATTTAGATGCCTAGCTCTTATGGAATTTTAATGGGATCTGAGCCTCTAACTCCCATAGGTTCTAGCCTTAATTATTTTAGGAGGTTTTTTTAATTTCATTATAATTTTGTTGTTAAAATGATTGTTTTCTTATTATTTTTAAAGCTGTCTTTGCTACCTCTTCTAATGCTATAAAAATACCTTGTATTTCAGTAGCACCTTCCATCCAATGATCTTCAAGTTCCTTGCATATTAGTAACTAAGACTTGTGTGGAAAGAGACATTAATTTCTGCATTTTACAAATAGGGAAACTGAGGCACAAAAGCTGACTATAAAATCTATACCTCTTAACTCCCACTCCTATCCCTAAGCCACAAGACCATCCCATCTGCCACTGATTATGGCCCTCTACTGATTTCCCAACTGCTCTTTTTCTACTTCACCTCTCTATTGGACACTTAACCCTACATTTCCAAAGTGGTGCCTGTAGCCTTTCAACTCCCATTTATATCAATGGGTGTTAAGATGCTAACTCAGGGTACAATTCACCCTTGGACAGAGAGGGGCCAGCACAAGAAGTGGTGCTCTGTGTTGGCCCACTACACGGGGTGAAATTTCACCCTCAGTTCATGCCAATTTGAAAATGTAAGACATGAGCTGAGTCTGCCTGGATGTGTATGATCTGACTGGTGCAGAAGGGAACAAATGATGTGCTGGCATCTTCCGCAGCAAAGAAATGCATGTGTCATGTTGAAAATGTGTTTCTTGTGTCAAATCTTTGGAAGTCCCTAATCTGCTGTAGGCTTTGAGTCTCAAGACACTTCTTAGAATCATCTTTGAGTAATTACTAGAGAAGGCATGGCATTAGAGGCATGAGCAGAGAACTGGGAACCTGATATTCCTTCCCTTCAAAATTGGACTATGACAATGACTCCCATTTTGGTCATGAGCAAGTCCCTTAACCTCTCTCCCTGACTTTCCCCCAATCTGTGACATGGAGATAAAAAAATATTCACTTCCTATGGGTGTTATGAGGACCAATTTGTTAATGTTTATTTAGTTATTTTGAAAATAAAAACTGTTAAGTATGATTATTTGGAGCATATTCTTATTTCTGTGATGGGGGGTGCAGTCATAGAAACAGCCTCATGAGACGTACATCTCATTTTCATCAGAGCCCCCAGGGATAGCAGTTATATTACCCAAAAGTTACCTTTATGTTGTAAAATACAGATAGCAACCAGTCAAAAGACACAACGCGTCTCTGGAATTTAAACTTGAGTGTTTTGCTTAATACAGCTGAGCAGGAATTTATGCTGTCAGTGAAGTTTTCAGAGTCAGGCTATGCTATTTAAAATGGAATTTCACACTAATGAGCCTAAAATAAAATAATGTCTGGAAGGAGATTTCAAAGTACACTCAATTGTCTCAGTCATTGCATATAAACAGAGAAAATTGCATCTGTAACCAAACAGCGTCCTCTGCTGGACAATAACATTTATTCAAACGGCTTTTACCGAAAGGTTGACATTGTGTTTTGAGGACAACATTTGGAGTCATACTGGTCCTGAAGGAAAAGGGGAGAAAGTACAGTGCTATAGATTATACATTTAGCGTAAAGAACTACTCTAAACATTAGTCTTTAAAATGGTGCTTCATGTTAAATCTCTAAATATGGACAGAAATTTAGACTCCATTTACTTCAAGAGTAGATCTTAGAATCACAGACTGGAAGGGACCTCGAGAAGTCTTCTAGTCCAGTCCCCTGCACTCAAGGCAGGACTAAGTATTGTCGATGCCATCCCTGACAGGTATTTGTCTAATCTGCTCTTAAAAAACTCTGATGACAGAGAATCCACAGCTGCCCTAGTCAATTTATTCCAGGGCTTAACTACCCTAACAGTTAAGATGTTTTTCCAATGTCCTGTTAACTGCCCTTGCTGCAATTTAAGCCCATTGCTTCTTGTCCTATTCATTTTTAGCACATTTTGACTTTATCCTTTCATATTTTAACATTAATATAATTCCTTGGGGGGGGGGTGATATTTATCAGACATGGGTTAATAATTTGTAACAAATAACATTCAACAAATGCACTCGCTCGCTCTCTGAATAGACTGTAAACAATTTTCTCCACTGTATTTTTTTATATAAAAATTTTGGGGAAAGAATTTCTGTAGCTAATTTTTAGTCCATGGCTCTTTTATGAGCAGTTTGTTGCTGGTATTCGATACTCTGTCTGTTCTGAGTAGATGCAGTTGGTATGTTTCTGTTCCTTGGATAAACCTAATTCTCATGATCAGGTTTCCAGTGCAAATCTGAAATTAGCTTTCAATGACTATTCTATCATATTCCCTTAAAATTCACAGTTCTTGCAAATAAACTCATTTCCTACAAGGTTCACAGAAAGCAAACACCGAGGGGAGTGTGACCACAGTCAAAAAGAATTAGTTTTAAAATTCAAATGAATATTAGCTGCATTTTTGCATAGTATTTGCCCAGCTCTAATATTTAATGACAGAAATTGCTCTAAAGGAACATAAGACGTTACCCTGCCATATTTGCTATCCTTTAACAATTTCATGCTCCTTTCAACACCTGGACAAATAGACTACTTACAATTTCTTGTGACATGATGTAAACTGTGATAAACCTTTAGGAAGGATTATTAACTTCAGAGTGCATGGGTGATGCAGAGTTCAAGAACATCCCTGCTGCAGTGCAAAAGCAAAAGAGACCTTAGGTCAGGACTGAATAAACCAGGTGCCCCAGTAATTTAGAGGTTTGTCATTGAAATTGGTCAGCATGAATGTCAGCTGGTGTTTTGTAAAACAATCACTATAAACAATTAAAAATATATTATCAATAGGGCTCTTTGCAAACCAAACCTGGCAAAAAAGATCTGTACATTGTACGGCCAAAAGGGACCACCAGATCATCTGGTTTGAGCTCCTGTGTAACAGGCCCAGGCAAAGGAGGCTTAGCCTAAATGGCCGATATGGGATCAAACCTTTGACCTCAGTGTCACTACAGTTTAGCCAAATAAGCTAGCCAGACCACAACAAAAGGCTTTCTCAAAACCAGAGAATGAATGAGAGGCCTTTATATAGTCAGTCTAATGCTCTCCCAGCTGACCTTTTTTTCTGTCAGGTGAGGAGGGTCAGTCTATACTGGGAATTATCCCTTAAGGGTTATATTGAGTTTTTAAATTCAGTGCTGGAGGCTGGGGCAGTGCACTGTTCCTTCCAACTCTGAGAGACAATGCTTTCGCTGCTCCCCACTTGGAGGATGGAGTGTACTACTGCCACCTTTAAAAGGGTCCTGCTTCCTTCACCCCTTGCAGTCAGTTAGCACCACTGGCTATCACACGGGGGGAAATGGGAAGAACCATCATTGCACCAATTTTCTTGTGGGGGCAGATATTAGCTAGAATGCTGGTGCCAAAGGGAAACTAGAGCTGCAATTTAGGTAGCCCTAATTCAGGGGAATGAAAGGGCTTTATTCCCCTGTGTGATTTTGTTAGGCTGACTAAAGCCTACCCTAAAAATGAAGCAGCATTATTCCACATAAATGTCCATTCTTGTCTGCCATATTAAACATCACAGGTACTAATAACATATAAAGGAGCCTTTACACACATGAATCATCCTATTGAACTCAGTGGGGGCATTCATGTGATTAAGGAATATGGGCATGTGGTAAGGATTTGCAGGTCCAGGCGCTAAGAATGCAGTATACGCCCCACTAGTTTCATAAATGCTTCAGAATTATACAACACAAAATGCATTTTTCCCCAGTCTTATCCATCATCACTATGTCAAGTTGAAGACATCTTTTAATTAAAAAGGTGGGAAGCCTTGATTTCCTATGGCTAATATAGAAGCAGTGATCATTTTTACAGTCATCTGACACAGTGAAACACTCTTCTTTCCTTTTATAGCCATTTGCACACATTGTGGTTGGAAGAGGGGCGGAGGAGCTAGAGAGAGTTTTTATTTTATTTTATTTTATTTTATTTTGTGGCGAGATCAGTAGGCATTACCAGTACTGAAATTATGTGGCCTTATCTATATGCTTGGACTTTATGAAAGATGATAAGATTTGTAGAGAAAAACCTCAAAGAAGAATATTATTCTTGGTAAGCTTTGGTGTGTATGAGTTAATAAATTATAGTTGTCCTGGCCCTTAGGAATTCTATTCTGTCTAAATTTCAGTTTTGTTTTCCACTTTCCCTTCCTGGCGGAGTTGAACCTGGGAATAGCATCACTCAATGGCTCGTTAGTTTGATAAACTGGCATAAGTGACTATAGTTACAATAGGTACCTCTAGAACAGAAGCATTTATAGGACTCAGGGGAATTCTGAAAAACACCAGAAAGTCTTTAGGTACTGAATCACAGCCAAATATTCTGAATCTTTAATTTTTTTATTTTTTTTCTGCAAGAATGTCAGCACTAAAATATGGAATATGCTTTTCCCACTTGGTTTCTATTACTTGTAAAGCATTCAAAAGCTTCTAGAATAGAATTATCTCTGTACTATGCTAGTGAGCAAGCAAAACTCCTCTGAGTATTAAAGGAGTCCCTCTGCTGGGGTTGCTTTCCATTTTCGACCCAATAATATCATAAAAATGACTAAATATTAGACTTGAGCTGTGCAATTTTGAATCCATCATATATCTGTTAGTTATCAAGTTTATCCCAACAGTGTTTCACTATGCTGCTTTATTTATACAACACGTGGCTAAATAAATTTCACAAGATAACTAGTTTATTTTCAGAAATGACATATCCATCATCAAAATAACCTGTTAATTATGACATAGCCAACCTTCAGTATAAATTATTTGTTTTAAAGGTTGTTCAGGTTATGATAGCAGCCAGCCAGGAAAAAAAGAGAATTTTAAAAAGAAGCACAAAGCAGTAAGAAGAGAAAGAAGGAGTGACAAGCACAACAGAGACGGGCCTGCAAAGATGAAAAGTAAGATGCAGGTGCCTTTTTTTAAAAATCCAGCCACTTTAGAATTCTTTGTTGTGGCTCTGATTCAGCAAAATGCTGAAGCACATACTTAGCTTAAGCATGAATAGGAGTTAGGTATGTATTTAAAGTTAAGAATGCAAGTATGTGTTTTGCTTAATAGAGATATATTTAAGAATATGCTTAAAACTAAGCATGTGCTTAAATGGTTGCTGAATCAGGGCCTGACTGTCTCAAATAGCAAGAGGGAAGTTAGCATTCAGTGCATCACTAGTGGGACTCTGGGGTTTCCCAAAGCTACAGCCAGCAAATCTACGCTGCAGAACCTGTTGAAGAAAATATCGTGAGGATCAATTAATTTGAGGTTTTAGGACCCAGTTTAACTCCCACTGAAGTCATTGACCACAAGATGCTGGCTACTCAGCACTTTGGAAAACAGGCCACTCATCGAAGTACCTAAATATGAATTTCAGCATTCCATTCTACAAAGCTTGGCCTGCATCCTGTAAATGCAAAATATTTTTCCAAGTTAAGTGAAGGTATAAATGGTTTGATATTAAGCCTAGATCTCCAGAATTGTATGTTTGTGCTCTTAAAACCTTAATTGGGTTGTGCATTTACCACACCTCTGCATACAATTGGTGCATATGCAAACAGAAAGCATATGTGCATGCAAATGATGCAGCTGGTCATTTGTTCAGGTTCACACACACAATAATTTAACATGTAAATTCAAAAAAGCCAGGCTGATGAACATTAGTAATAAATCATTGATGTGCGGAAATAAATAAGTATAATCAGATGCTTACTGGGAAACTGAGTTTAATCCAGGACACTTTCCCCTAAAATTTCCTAATCATGGCCCTGCATTTTTTATTTTGTGACTGACAACAAAGCTTGGTTACTGCACTAAACAGCACAAAACCCTGACAATTTACCTACCATAGTTTTTAAACCAACTTTCTGACAATGAATAATTAGATATATTACAAAGAAACAAATTGTTATTTTGTTATATTATTCATTTGAGGTATATTCTCTGGTGTCAATGTGTTATGTGTTAGCACAGTGAATAATATTCACACAGAATTATTTTAGGGTTCATAGAGCAATAAGAGATATCTTCATTTAATCCGATCATTTAATCTGAGAAGCACACTTATATTGAAAATATTGTATAAATAGAGAATGTATTAAATGTCAAACTACCTGCCTTGCATTATGAATTGAAATGACATTATTTTAAAACATTTGAAAAAGAATTATTGTAATTATACGTTATCATCATGGAGACAGATTACCTATTCTTTTAACATAATTAATTTGATGCACAATGAATTAATGTTGCTGCATATGTCATTATCCATCAATATAATGATGAATTACTATGAATTATTTCCTAGAATCTTTATTTTAATTGCCCTGTTTATTTTTCTATAAATCCATCCTTCATTTGTCTTTCTCCTACCTCTGAAAATTTTAATTACGAATTACATTTCTTTTCCTCTTCCCACACCCACTGGGCCTGATTCTCATCTCACCTGAACTGGTTTTACCCCACTGTAAATACACTGGGAACAGGGGAATAAATCCTGATTTACATCAGTACCTGCAAGCCTAAAATCAGGCTTTATGCCTTTTTTAATTCCAATAATTTTTACCTTTGTACTTTTTCGTAATATTTCTCTTCTCCTACACCCATTCCTTTAACATTCCTTTAATCTGATTTTTTTTCTCATCCCTGTTAAACCTTTCCCTCTCTACCTGGTTTGCAAGACAAATACAACAATAAAAGGTATAACATTTTAGGGGTTTGTCTCACGTTCAGTGCTTTATCTATAGTTCATATAAATCAAAAGGTATCTTTCCGTTTATTTCAGTGGGTTTTGGATCAGCTCCCTGGTTTTTCTAAGCTGGCAAGCGAGGATAACACTGCCCCAGTGTGATCTCAAATGACGTAAGGATGTCTGGAATTTTTGTATAAAGGTAATAGTCTATGCAGTTCTCGTTGTACATAAATCTCTTTCTTCGGGAAACCAGCTAGGCCAGAGGTGGGCAAACTACGGCCCGCAGGCCACATCCAGCCCGAGGGACCCTTCTGCCCGGCCCCTGAGCTTCTGCCCCGGAAGGCTCACCCCCGGCCCCTCCCCTGCTGATCCCCCTTCCCCACAGCCTCAGCTCACTCTGCTGCCAGCGCAATGCTCTGGGCGGCAGATGGTGATCTCCTGGGGCAGCGCAGCTGCAGGGCCCAGCCTCACCCAGTGCTCTGTGCTGCGTGATGCATAGCTGGTTGCAGCCAGGTGGCACCACTGCCTGTCCTGGTGCAGCAGGGCCGCCAGCCACCGGTGCTCCAGGGAGCATAGTAAGGGGGCAGAGACCAGGGGGGTTGGATAGAGGGCAGGGGAGTTCACGGTGGTGGTCGGGGGAGGGGGGATGGATGCGGTTGGGGCGGTCAGAGGGCGGGGAACAAGGGGGTTGAATAGGGGCAGTGGTCCCGGGGGCAGGCAGGAAGGAGAGGGGAGGTTGGATGGGGTGGCCAGAGGCAGTCAGGGGCAGGGGTTCTAGGGATGGTCAGGGGACAGGGAGCAGGGGGCGTGGATGAGGCAGGGGTCCTGGGGGGGGACATTAGGAATGTGAGGAGGGGTTGGATAAGGGTCCGGGGGGCAGTCAGGGGTGGAGGTTCTGGGGGGCGCTCAGGGGACAGGGAGAAGGGGTGGTTGAATGGGGGCAGGGGTCTCGTGGGGGGGCAGTCAGGAAGGAGGGGGGGTTGGATGGGGCGGCGGAGGCAGTTAGGAGTGGGGTCTGGGGCGGTCAGGAGAAGGGGTGGTTGGATGGGGAAGGCGTCCGGGGGGGCAGTCAGGAAGGAGGGGGGGTTGGATGGGGCGGCGGGGAGCAGTTAGGAGTGGGGGCGTCTGGGGGCGGTCAGGGAGAAGGGGTAGTTGGATGGGGCAGGGGTCTCATGGGGGCAGTCAGGAAGGAGGGGGTGGATGGGGCGGCGGGGAGCAGTTAGGATCGGGGGGGTCTGGGAGCAGTCAGGGGACAGAGGGCGGGGGGTTAGATGGGGCAGGAGTCCGGGGGGGGGCCATCAGGGGGTGAGAAGCAGGGGGGGCAGAGGCCCGGTCACGCGTGGCTGTTTCCTAACCGGCCCTCCATACAATTTTGGAAACCCAATGCGGCCCTCAGGCCAAAAAGTTTGTCCGCCCCTGAGGTAGGCCATGGTTGTCCAATGCAGTGGTCTGGGAACTCTTTACACCCATATGTTTTTTAAATTCTTCTTTCATGATTGACATTTGTCTTTTCTGGACCTATTTCACTTGCACAGCACTTGGAGAGGGCCTGGAGCAGTGTGGTATTTTCATTTCAGTCAGGTTAAGGGTGAAAAAGATTACACATGCATACTGATTTATGCCTTATAGGCTGGAAACAGCATCAAGTGTGAGCTCCGCAGAGTCTGCTCGGTGGTTCAAGCCGGGGGCGGCTCCAGGCCCCAGCACGCCAAGCGCGTGCTTGGGGCGGCATGCCGCGGGGGGGCGCTCTGCCGGTCACCGGAAGGGCGGCAGGCGGCTCCGGTGGACCTCCCGCAGGCGTGCCTGCGGATGCTCCACTGAAGCTGTGGGACCAGCGGAGCGCCCCCCCGTGGCATGCCGCCGTGCTTGGGGCGGCGAAATGGCTAGAGCCGCCCCTGGTTCAAGCTTTCAGTATAGTATTATACTGTCAAAAGTCAATCCTCATACAGCAAGGTGTTTTATTTATTATTTATGTAGCGTCAAATGTTCGCTAAGCCCTATAAAGACAGATATGAAAACCAGGTCTCTGTCCAAAACAGCTTTCCATTTAAATAAAGCCCTGACCCTGCAAACATTATGCACTTGACAAAATGTACTTCTGTGAGTCAAGTTATGCATATGCATTAATGTTTATAGGAATATTTCCATACAAATATCTCATGCAACTGGGTGATTCTTTTGAAAGTTAAATGTTGTTTAGTGTGGGTAAATACGGAAGTTTGCTGAACTGATCTTCAGCGATGCTGTGACTCAGAACTGCTTTGTAACATTCTGTGTTTCTACACTCCAAGGTACAACTACAGCTGAAATGAAGTATAGTACTGTTGCAGAAAAAAAAATTGGTTATATCTACCTTGGATAAAAGTAAATATGCTGGAAAATATAGTAATAAGGGTGAGAGGTGATGTTTCAACGATGAAGCCTTCTCAAACTGTGGAAAAATAGATTAAGGCTGATTGTTGTAACTATCTTAACCATGATATATTTTGGACACACTCCAAAGAAAGCGTCATTAGCACTTATCATATTTTCTACTTCTAGGTTATGTTTTCATAAACTCATTTTATAGGCAATAACTATATATTTATGCTGACACAATAGAAGGTGTGTTTCCAGAGTTTCAATGGAAATTCTGTAAGTCTAGTCTAGTGTGATTTGAGGATCCCAAATGCATTTCTAAAACCATATCGATGTTCAGGATATACTAACCACTGTGGCTTGATTCAAATTTGGGGATTATTCTAAATCATTTTATGGTATTATTTAGACATCATATCTAGAACTGGGATTAAAATTTACCTGTAGTCTCAAAGAGGGATATATGTAGTGTTTTCAGTCATCTTCTTCCTAAACCTACCATGTGTTATTCTGAACACATTTATTCAGCGGGCTCTGCTCTGGAGACCAGAACAAGGATTTTCCCCTTCTGCATCCTAGTCGGTTCTATGTCTGCAGCATATTGTTTTGACAAAATAAATCAAGAGAGATATCAAGTGGATGCTACTTTCCCAGGGGAGTGGAACTCCAGTTGTAACATGAACTGTAATCTGGAACTATGTGCATGTGTTTAGAGTATACACTAAACTGCCAGCATTTATAATTGACTACCCACAAAGGACTAGGCGAAAAGAATATTCCGGGTGCAAAGTCAAGCACTCAAAAGTGAGGAAATGTCAGAATTAAATTTGCCTGTTCAACCTTAATTCGCCCCCTTTGTGGAGCTGCATTAGGATCTAGTCTTTAATTACATAATCACATAATACTTTTCCAATCTGCTCCCTCTATGGCCTTCTCCCACTCCCACCTGATCCAGCTCTTGTCCCCTCTGCATTTGAGGGAAGCTGCTTTCCCTTCTATTCCGCCTCAGAACTAGCAAAGGACTCACGGAGAGCACAGCAGATAGATTATTCCGCCTCTTACAGTTGATACCTAGTACATAGTAGCCTACAGACCTGGGAGTAGTGATTGCAGGGAAAGTCCTGGTCAGCTAGGTCTGTGTCTAGAAATCTACCTGTGGGATGGCTACACAGGAATGCAAACGGAGAGGGAGTGGAGGCACTTAAAAACAAGGAGGCCGGTGGCACTTTAAAGACTAACATTTATTTGGGCATATTATTTGGGCATAAGCTTTTGTGGGTAAAAAACTCCATGCATCTGAAGAAGTAGGTTTTTTACCCATGAAAGCTTTTGCCACTAGACTCCACCTCAGGGGCAGCAGGATTGTATAATTTTTGGTGGTGCCCAGAACAGGTCCAAGTCTCCCTACCCGCCAACCTGCCTAAGGATCTGGGAGGGTGTTTGGCTGCAGGATGGGGTTTGGGGTGCAGGCTCTGGGAGAAAGTTTGGGTGTGGGAGGGGTGCGGGTTCTGGGAGGGAGTTTGGGTGCTGGGTGCAGGCTCTGGGCTGGGAGAGGAAGTTGGAGTGCAGGAAGGAGCGGGGGAGGGGACTTGGGGTGGTGGGTTTGAGGTACAGCAGGCAGGCTGCCCCAGGGTTTGGATGTGGGGGCAAAGAGGACTCCCCTCTCCCCGCCAGCAGCAGCGACCTCTGGGGCACCCTGGGCCTCCCAGCATGACAGTCACCCAGCCTGCTCCTAGCCCCGCAGGCTGTTGCTCGGGAGGTCCAGCCAGGACAAGCCCCAGTTGGAGTCAATTTCTGTGGGGAGAGGGGCTGCCATGCACCTCCTCCCTGTGTAGGCGCAGCAGCCACCTCAGCCTGCCCCTGGTGATGCTCCCTTGTAGCTGGCAGCGGCCACAAGGGATCGCAGTGCTGAGCTGCAGGGGGCCCAGGGAAGGCGGGGACGCCTGGGGGAGGTGTGCAGGGGCAGCAGGCGGGGCCAGGAGAGAGACCAGGCCCTGAACATTGGTGGAGCGGCCCCGGGGCACTGAATTTGCTGGAGCCTGGGCACCATGGGCTCGTACAACTTGCTGCCCCTGCTCCTCGTTGTTTTTGTGGATACAAACTAACACAGCTACCCCTCTGACACTTGGAGGCACTTAATTGGCATTGTTGTGCTTGACTGCTTGGGATGGGTAAACATGAGCACCCTCTTGTGCAGAGCTGGGGAGAGACAGGCTACAGCACAGCAACAGCCAGGCATGCTGCCTGGAGCTGTAGGGATAATAACCAGCAAGCAGCAGCGGCTTGCAGAGAGACACACAGCAGCAGGCTGCACACTAGGGATAGTTTATAAACGGCGCTGGCAGCAGCCTGCACCGAGTGCCTACAGACTCACCAGCAGGCGGCCCGGCGCTGTACAGCCAGGCTGCCCAGTGTACAGAGACTGGAAACAGGAACCTGCCTAGAGCCGCACGGGGAGGCGAGGGGCAGCCGCCGCCCCCACACGAGCAGGTGGGTTCCGGGGCCCGGGAGGGCAGCGGCCTCCGCGGCTGTCACTGAGCATGCTCGCAGCGCGCGGGCACGCTCGGCTGGGGCTGCTCCACGTCCGTCCCTGCCCGGGCGGGGCAGGACGGGGGGTCCCCGCCGCCGCCGCCAGCGGGCCCCTTGCCGGTGGCGGCGCTCCCGGGCCAGGCCGTGCAGCGCGCCATGAACGCGGGCGGCGGGAGGGCGCCGGGCTTCCCCGGCCCCGTGCCGTGTAAGTGCCGAGCGGGCTATGCGCGCTCCGGGGCCCGCGCTGGGGAAGCGGAGCCGAGCCGGGGCCCGGGCAGGCCCCGAAACCTGAGTAGCGCGAGAAGCGGGCGGGAGCCGAGCCCGGGAACGTGGCTCGGGGGAGGACTGCCGGGCGGCCTGCCCTGCGCGCAGCGGGGCTCCCCGGGCGGCCACGCTTCGGAGTTCCCCGGTGGGCCCGGGGCCTGGGCGAGCAGCAGGTGCCGCCGCCCCGGGCGGGGAGCCGGGGTGCAGCGAGGGGCCGGTCCGCGGGGAGGCGGCCGGAGCCATCAGCCGCCGCTCAGCCGGGGAGGGCGGACGGCAGCGGGTCCCGGGCTCCGACACCCCGCCCAGGAGAAGCCCCTTCATCCCGGCAGCAGGGGAGAGGCGCTGCCCGGCGCCCTGGCCAGCTGCTCGACGGAGATCGACTCTGGCCTGCCGCCTCCCGTCCCCAGCGCTCCTCCTCCGGCCACTGGCTCGCGGAGGAGACGGGCGGAGATCGGGGGTCGGGGAGAAAGAGGGATCCGGGGGTGAAGGGCGGGGACCGTTCTAGCCCCACACTGGGGAGGGACATTAGATGCTTGGGGGGCGTTGGGTGGGTGCGGGGGCGGCAGACGTAGGGCAGAGAGGCAGGTTAGAGGCGTCGGAGGCAGACAGGGCTGTTAAGGAGTAGGCACGGTAAGAAGAGGAGCTATGGGGGGGGAAGGGGAAGAAGTTGGATGTTAAGCAGTCAGGGCAGGGGAGGAGGCAGGGCAGAAGGCCCTGGGCGGTAAGGACAGAGGGGAAAAGGCGGTCTTGCTGCTTGGGCTCCACTGGGCAGCACAGAGGATGCCTGCAAGGGAGCCAGGCAAGAGATACCCTGACACTTCACTCCATGTTGCCTCCAGGACTATCCATGTTCATTAAGGACCCCCCCCCCCCACACACACACACACACATGCCCCCCTCCTAACACCCATATTTGGAGCACATTTTCTGGGAAAGTTTCCTGGGTGCATAGGGTAAGCTCCCTGGTCCTAATGCAAGGAGCAAGTGTAGGTCCTTCGGTCTAGTGTACAACGGCATTGTGCAATTGTGCAAGTCACCTGAGAGAGTGTCACTGCGCAGCATGCAAAGATGCAAGTTCCCAGACTGCAACTGTCATGCAAGCCCCTGTGGCCTAGTGTGTAACATGAAAAAATAATGTAGCCTTATGAGCAACCTATGGTTCAGCATTGCAGGCATGCAAGTTTCATGAATCATGTCTCCCAGGAACTTTAGTGTAACTTTTTTTTTTAGGTTGCCTATGATCAAATGGCTTTGCACTTCAGACTGCTCAGCACATGCAACTCCTACTGAAGTCAGTGCCCAGAAGCTTCATGTACCACTAAATATGTTTAGTTCTTCAGTGGTTATAACACCCATGTGCTGTCTCTGTTGAATGCTATACTAAGAAGAGGACAGTATTTATAGAGTTCAGCATTTTGGTTTCACAGTTGCTATTATAGCTCTCCCAATAGTAGTTGAAAAGGGTATGTTGCAGTTAGTCAATGAGAAAGTAAATGCATGATATACTAATTGAGGCCCTGATCCATATGATAATTGATAATCTTATTGGAGTCTCTCTTCGCTTTTGTGTAGGAATGTTTTTATGTTTTGATTTCATCAGTGTAAATTATTTGATCTTCCATTTTTGTAGTTCCAGGAGGCACCACTGTCCTAGTGGAGCTCACCCCGGATACTCACATTTGTGGCATTTGCAAGCAGCAGTTCAATAACCTAGATGCCTTCGTTGCTCACAAGCAAAGCGGCTGCCAGCTGATCAGTGCAAATGGAACCACTAGTACAGTCCAGTTTGTCTCAGAAGAAACTGTGCCATCAACACAGACTCAAACCACAACCAGAACAATCACTTCAGAGACTCAGACCATCACAGGTATTGCTTAGGAATTTGAAAGCACACATCCTATAGGAAATAGAAATGTAAATCCATGTACCCCCATCACGTTAAGTTAAAATACCAGTTTGCACAGAAGTATTCATATATGATTTGGTGAAGGAAGGAGAAGCAAACTGACTACTTTGTTAGCTTCGGTATAACGCTATGCACTTAATTTGACAATTAAAACTATTAATCCATTTATAATATCTTAAGCCTGATGTGATATGCAGCCAGCACTTAATGAAAGGGAAACTGTAATCAGTGACAGCATTTATGAAAAATTCAAACGACAGGGCATTTTTAATGGTGCCCTTGGTAACAAACACAGGCTTAGAGTTTTTGTTGGTCCTCAGTCCAGGTCCTCCTTATAAGAGAACACTGCATCTGAAACAACTGCTTCCACAATTAATTAGCTAGAAATATCGTGATACTCAGTATTCCTACCTCTGCAAAGGTTTAAGTCAGGCTGAAGCATATGCAGACCTTTACTTGCATAAAGTTACATGTGTGCATGTTCTCAGACTCAGGGCCTCATTTACTTTGAACTAATTTGAACAGACACATTAATTCCCAGAGAGATTTGCAGAAGTGTTTTGGGGTAAAGAATCTGATATACAAAAACCTTAAAGCGAATGAAAAGATAGGATAGTCAAGTGGACTGATTTCAGGGCTGGTTGCCAGGAATTTTCGAGTTCAAATCCCAGCCCATGATTCACTGGATTTTGGATGAATTGCTTAAATTATCTGCCTCTTATTTACTCACCTGTAAAATGAGGGCAATAATACCAACCTATTTGATATTAGAACAGGGGTGAGATTTAATCAACTTAAAAGCCATTAATTAGTCTGTGTTAAAATGGTTTTTTTTACTATGTTTACAGTTGACACCTAAAATTCCTATAACTGAAAGAGATTAGATATTTAAAAAAAAACAAAACTATTTTTTTCAGTTTTACTTCATACTTTTTACAGCATTTTGTATAAAGCCAATTTTGCTGTTTCCTCTGAATACTGATTTAGGGCTCCAATCCTGCCAACATTTAACAACATACATAACTGTACTCATATAAGTAACCCCCCGCACAAACAGCAGAAGAAACTGGCTTAGCCCTGAGTCCTGCAATTGGATCCACACCATCATACCCTTCTGCTTGTGCAAAATCCCACAGGCTTCAGTGCAACTGGTGCAAAGGACTAGCCATGCATATCCAGTTTCAGGGTAGGGGCCTTTGTCATTTTTTTTTTTTTTTTTTTTTTTTTTTGCTTATCTGGGGCTTTCACTTGTAATAGGTAGAGAAAAACATTTTATAAAAGAATAGGCAAATGTGATTGTAAAATTAGAACTAGGTATGGGCGGTGCTTAATGGAATTTGATACAGATTGAAGATGTTTATACTAAGAAAGTGGGCCATTTTATGTTTTTAGTTTCTGCTCCAGAGTTTGTTTTTGAGCATGGCTACCAAACATATCTGCCCAATGAGAGCCGTGAACCTCAGATCGCCGCTGTTGTCTCTCCATCATCAAAAACGCGTTCCAGAAAATCCACTACTGCAGTTGTCCAAAAGAAATTGAACTGCTGCTATCCAGGTTAGGTATTGGCTATGTCTTCTTTTTTCTTTCTTTTTGCAATGGGTTTAGTATAGTTATAAATATGCTAGGTTTGCCTAATTTCATGAAATTAATCTGCACAGATCTAGAAGACAACATGATATGCTTCTTTAGGCCTGATCCTACACAATTAGTCAGTGGGAGTTTTGCCATTGACTTCAGTGGGAGTAGAATCAAGCCCTCAGACTCTGATCTTGCTCTAATGATGTGTACTGGCTAGGGTCAATGGGGCTCTACCTGGCTTTCAGGTGTGCTGACACACGTGGCTGTAAAAGTAGGGCCTGATTTGTATCCTCCTAACTGTGTTTCCAGTCCTTCAAGTCATGTGAAGAATCCTGAAATTATTTGCACTGTATCCACAGCTCTGATGAACCAAAGCATTTGCAAGGATGGACTGATTTTTAAATATTGTCAATATTTAAATCATATTACTCTGCGAAGTTACCATATAAATTCCTGCAAAACAGATTCTTAATTCTTTCATATAGGATTCAGTGCTGCAAGGCTTGGGAGTTAAACTTTCCTCACATGAGTAGTCTTGTTTATTTAAATAGAGTTTACAGAATTGTAAAGGAAAGATTTGAAACCTGAGAATCTTATTTCACATGCACAGTCTTAGTTTGCACGCACACAAACTTTCAAGGCTCTATCCAGTATTCTTAACTCAGGCAAAACTCCTGAGAATGAGGGCCCCAGTGTGTTAGCTAGGTGCCCACTATCTCTAATCTGAGACTATATGTGAAATTAATTAGTCTCCCTGTGTCCCCTGTGTACTGTAGAGTGCGTCTCAAAACCCAGGCAGAGATTCCACACAATTTGTTTTAGAGATTACCACGAGAAATTCCAGAATGAGTTAATGCAGAGAATGAATTATCTTCTAGGGAAGCACTAGAAGGCTAAAGTTTGTAGGTAAGTATAGCTACTTACGTATTGTAAGTAAGTATAAGCAAACAAGATGTGGACTTCATTTTCCGGCAGTGTTGAATTCCTTCTCTTTATTTGTATACACACACATACACACACAGAGCCTTGATATATTTGACACAGAAATGTTACAGATACATGCCGAGAAAGGTAACATCCTGAATCTGTCAAAGTACATGTCCCCTGTCCCGTTGTCTTGTTTGTTTTTCTTAAATTTAAAAATCTAATTTTTTGTTTGTGGTATCTAATTTATTTTCAGGTTGCCAATTCAAGACATCATACGGTATGAAAGACGTGGAACGTCATTTAAGAACACACACAGGTAAAATCTAAAGCCATCACCTTCTATTTTCCTTCTTGTTATTGTCAATAGATGTTTTCCCACAAAAGAAGTGTCTAGTTTTAGGTGGTACAACCTACCTATTCAAGAGGCACAATCCCTCCCCTAGCTTCTTGGAATGCAAGGACTGTCCCTTTCACGTGCCAAGTCCCACATTATGGTACAAACTACTTTATTATAGGCCAGTTTGTAACTTAGTCATCTGGCCCTCAGATTTCAGAACATCAAAAATTATGTATGCTTCACTTATCACTGACTCACAGTAACCTATGTGGCATGAATGGGAAGCTGTTTTTTAGTGCATCACTGCATTGTACTATAGATTAGGACAAGAAGTTAAAAAAGAAATTAGTTTAACACAATAATTCTTAAAAAAAAATCATTTTCAAATGAACTTTCAAAAGCTAGTGTAAGGGGACAGTTTTTCAAAGGGACTTCTGAATTGTGCTTGATTCCTTACCATCTTTTCTGTGCATATTAGGAAGAGTGGTTAATGTGGAGGTGTTTGAAGGCATAAACATTGGAGGTGAATTTAAGGAGGCCTTTGGAAAATTCAGGCTATGGCGATTTGAAAATTCTATATAGTTTCTTTGTGTTTTGTTTAGTTCCAAGATTGTGTCATTACAAAAGTTCTTATTTAGACGCTTCTTTGTTGGTTTTCAGGAGATAAGCCCCATAAATGTGAGGTGTGTAGCAAGTGCTTCAGTCGCAAAGATAAGCTGAAGATGCACATGCGCTCCCATACTGGGGTGAAACCTTACAAGTGTAAACACTGTGACTATGCAGCTGCCGACAACAGCAGTCTCAACAAGCACCAGCGCATCCACTCAAATGAGCGTCCTTTTAAATGCCAGATCTGTCCTTATGCAAGCCGCAACTCTAGCCAGCTTACTGTGCATCTCAGATCCCATACTGGTAAGTCTAGACCAGAATTTCAATCTATAAGACTTCAAAATGCCTTGGGCCATATTTGAGGTATTTTGATGCTAAAGATGTAGATAGGTACCCAGTGGGATATTCACAAGTGCCGAGGTGTCTGACTCCCAATCTGGAGTCAATTATAGAAAAGTTGCAACAGTTTAACTAAATTGATTGTGATATTGAACTAATTAAATCAGTGCCATCTCCAAATGTAGACACCCTTGAACTATTTTAATTTCTGCATAATTCATCTTAGTTTACATCTGCAAATTACTAAATTCAGCTAAACTTGCATTGCTGGTGGGGTCCCCTCCAGGTCAAGGCTGGAGCATGTTAGCAGCACAGTATGAGGAAACTGGCCTTGCTGCTGCCCATGCTATACTTGTTCTGTGAATAGATGATTTCAGTCTCCAGGGTTGTCAGCCCACATACCTTTTGCAAACACTAAATCCATAACTTCTTATAGTTAAATTATTTTCCTAAATTCTCTTTTAATCACATTTTCTCTTGTAGCTTGTAAAGATACTGAATTTTTTTGTGACTGTACAATTATCTCTGACATACGATGTTTTTCGCTTATTCTGTGGTATTAGATTGGTTTCCATGTTGTTCTTTATGGATTTGATTAATTCTGTGAATGTTAGCTGCAAAGTGATTACTGTTCAGGGTTTACTATATTAGCTTTGAACCTGCTCTAGGTTCTGATTCTGAATTGAAGTACTACACTGTACATTAGTTCACATGTAGGCAGTGTGGAATTTATTTCCAGCAGATAAAAGAAATAAATCACATGTGAAATGTGGAGGAGCGGAGGGTCAAACCAATCTGTCCTTAGCAGAAGTGTCTTTTATGCTTCACAAATCTGCTGTGATGCCACAGGCAGGACAACTAGGGAGCTGTTTTGCAAGGTTCACCTGTTTCTGCTGCTACGTAACAGGATGTGATGGGAAGTAGGAATTGTACATGGGTGAGTCAGATACTAATGATAGATACAGTCCAGAGAACACCTGATGTCGATTTACCTCCTATAACGCAAGTGTGTGCAGATTACACACAGCTACATATATGTAAGCTGTAGCAGTTGTGCCCCTAGAAGGATTAATCAATGGGAGAAGGAAAACAGTAGTTTTGCTTTATTCTCCGCTTTTCCACCAGAGTAAGGTAGCTTTTCAGTGCCACCTGTGAAGACTGGTGACTTAGCACTAATATACTTTTGGCCACTGGGAGGCCAAGTGGCCCTGATTCGGAAGGATTCAGCCAGTGAAGAACAAGGAGTGAATAAGCCCTTTGTGATATTTAGCAGGTAAATAGGGTGACATGATCATGAGAACGCAGTCATGCTTTGCCAGTTTAAAATCACAGCCTTTGTGTCAAGTTGTCCTTTCAGGGCCACATGCTCCCCTCTCCAAATAAATAATTTGACTTCTTATACTAGAACAGGGGTAGGCAACCTATGGCACATGTGCCTAAGGCAGCACACGAGCTGATTTTCAGTGGCACTCACACTGCTCGGGTCCTGGCCTCCAGTCCGGGGGGCTCTGCATTTTAATTTAATTTTAAGTGAAGCTTCTTAAACATTTTTAAAACCTTATTTACTTTACATACAACAAAAGTTTAGTTATATATTATAGACTTATAGAAAGAGACCTTCTAAAAATGTTAAAATGTATTACTGGCACGCGAAACCTTAAATTAGAATGATTAAATGAAGACTCGGCACACCACTTCTGAAAGGTTGCCGACCCCTGTACTAGAACTTGTGGAATTAAAATGGTCTCTTCCCTGCTGTTCCAGAGTGGATGAGGGAAAGAGGCATGTGCCAGGAGCAGATTCCCTAGGGTCTGCTGAGAAGTCGTCATAGTCACCAATTTATCCACATAGAAAAGTTATCCTTTCACTTTAGGTTTCATGACTCTTCACTTCATTAGCAGCACAGCTCCCTTTGAAACTATGCTGCATCTGCCTTTGCCCTTCAAGGCTTGAAACTAAGATGAACTGCAAACAGAGGGGAGTTCTTCCAGTCAGTCTTGTATGGATTACCTCTGGGAACACCTCATTCTGTAGTGGGGATCAGATTTCATCCCTCCCTCCTATCTAGCTCTGGAATGCCCATCTTGTAGATGTCCTGTGGAAGGACTTCCATGGTGGTTAGGAGGCAAGAGGGAATGTGTTGAAGTGGGAACTGTGTTCCTGTTTCCACAGATTTGAGGTCTTTTCTGACCCTGTTACTACATCCCTTCACTGCTCAGTATGTGATGTCAAGTCTTTAGAGCAAGAAACTAAACTCTGTCTTTCCCAAGTAAATCTTTTTAGATACGAAGAACTTGTGTCATTTGTTGCATATAAATACAAAGCTTTAAAAATGATTACATCCCTATTATTCACTAAGAAATTAAGTGTACTGGATTGGTTTAAAAGAAAAATTCAGACTTGTATCCAGGATTCAGGTCCTAATGATACTGCATCAACCATTCTCTGTACTACCAGAAATCTGTTAGAAATTCATAGAGGTAAATGTCTTTGTGACCTACAATAGAACCTCAGGGCATGGCTACACTTGCAGTTGTAGAGAGCTGAGAGTTAAACCAGCCTTCAGAGACCGCAGCAGGGAAAACGCTGCCGAGTGTTTACACACTCAGCTGGAAGCGCACTGGCATGGCCACGTTAGCAGCTCTTGCAATGCCACAAAGCGCAGTGCATTGTGATAGCTGTCCCAGCATGCAAGTGACTTCAACTTGCTTTTCAAATGCGGGGGATGGGGTGGGGTGGAGTGTGACAGGGAGTGTGTTGTGTGTATGTGGAGGTAGGGAGAGAGACTGGGTTTTTGGGAGGATGAGAGTGTGTCAGCATGCTGTCTTGTAAGTTCAGACAGCAGCAGACCTTCCCCCCCCCCACCCCGCCTCTCACTCACTCAAAGCAAGCAGCATTCCTTTGTCCCGGAGCAGATAAGCATCCAGCTGTCAGAAACGGAGCTTTGAAAGGGCGTATCTGCATTCCTACAGTGAGTTCAAAACAATGACAAGAATGGCCACTTGACTTAAGGGGATTATGGGATGTTTCCGGAGGTCAATCAGAGCACAGTAATGCAACACCTTGTTCACACTGGTGCTGCGGCTCTCCAGCAGGGGCGCAGCAACCATTCCACTCGCCAAGATGGAGTACCAGAAGTGCTGTAGCTGCGGAGTCAGAGCGCTCTACGTGCCTTGCCAGTATGGACGAGTAGTGAGCTAATGTGCCTGGGGCTCCTTTATTGCGCTCTAACTTGCAAGTGTAGCCAAACCCTCAGAGTTACGAACATCTCAGAAATGAAGGTTATTCGTAACTCTGAAATGTTTGTAACTGAACAAAACCTTTTATGGTTCTTTCAAAAGTTTACAACTGAACATTGACTTAATACAGTTTTGAAACTTTACTATGCAGAAGAAAAATGCTGCTTTCCCTTTATTTTTTAGTAGTTTACGTTTAACACTACTGTACTGTATTTGCTTTATTATTATTTACTTTTTCTCTGCTGCTGCCTGATTGTATACTCCCGGTTCCAAATGAAGTGTGTGGTTGACTGGTCAGTTCGTAACGCTGAGGTTCTACTGTATATAATTTGGAGTCAGATTTTATACATCCTTGCTAATTTGATTAATCCTTTCATTCTCTTAATTTCAGTGGAACAGTTCACATGAGTAATAGTTTTCAGGATCAGGGCCCTGAATTTCTTTGGTGCCTCCGCCAGTGTCAAACTATGCAAGGCCAGTAGTGTAAATATGTATAATAGATCAATTTGCAATTTAGAGAACACATGTATTGCAGAATTTGAGTACAAAAGTGAGTAACACTGTCAGTCCAATATATGAAAATTGAACTACTGAAATACGTACTATGCCTTCATCAGTAAACTAGGTAAAAATTCAATAGTGGAGTCTTACAATTCAACTATAAGAGTATGCAGCTGTGACTGTAAAATAAATAAGCTACACTGGTTGGTAGTGTATCTTCGTTAATAAAAATCTTTATCACAGACATAATATGCTATATATCTCAATTATTAAACAGATGTGAGATTTGCACAGTATGCCACAACTTGATTTGAAAAATAAGCAGCTAAATCAATGACATATGTAGCTGGATAAACAAATTATGCGAAATTATACAAATGTCACAAAGATCTATAAAATATTAACATGTAAAATAAATTAGCCATATGCAGCTTGATTATTAATGAACAAAGCATTGACTGAACTTAGTACATTCCTGCATTTTGTTTGTCTTACATAGTTCTTTCACTTTTCTCCTTCCATGGCGTGACAGAGTAATACCAAAATGATGTCTTACTGTTCAAGTGGATCAGAGAAGAATGGTTAAGAATGAATAGTATTATTTTGCAAATGCTAGTTACTACAGTTAGCTTCTTTTGTTTTTTAAATCATCATATTCTGAATAGAGTCACTGTCTTGTAAATCCATGCCCTGGATTTGATCCAGTGATTATGAAGTAAATATATGTGGTTATTTTGGCTGCACATATTGTGACAACCCTACAAATGCAAGGAAATGCAAAGAACAGAGGTTTAGGCCCTGAAGATGCAAATGCTTATACACGTAACTAACTTTACCCATGTGAGTAGTTCCCTTGAAGTGATTATTCATGAGGTTAAAGTTGAGCAAATACAAAAACATTTGCAAGGTCTAGCATTTGAATCCTTTGACACAGATTTTCAGCTGCAGCTATTTCTAGTCTTCATGTGTGTGCCCATAAAAATTGTGCATGTGCATGTACTGTGCAGGCACACACTCCTACATGCATACTAATTTCAAAAAAATCTTTTACTGTAGCTTGTGGAAAGTTGGTTGTTCACATCATGCAGAATCCTCCATTTCCAACTGTTGAATTGCAAGACAAAACTATACACTAAATAGTTCCATAATGTTACATTTCTATATAAGTAAACTCATATGAATCCACACATCATTATTTATCTTTTGCATGTTTCACTCTTTTTTAATTTTTCTTTTCCAATTATGGTACCCCACTACAATACAATTAATTTTTTCCCCAATACAAACTGTAGGAACATCCTGTAAATCTGGAGTAATCAGTGTATTTTCTGTGCATCCAAGTATATGCTACTAAGTGTTGTCCTTCCCTATCACCTTCCCTCTTTGCTTTTTCAACATTTACGTCAAAAACTGAAAATCTAGCTGAATACTGCACCTTTAGTTACCAGATTCTACAAATCTAAGAAATTTGAGCCAAATATCCTAGGGCAAATGTGGCATAGAAGAATAGGAACAGACATGTAATTATTTTGGAGGATGGTTTTTAATTTGGGTCTTCAGTGGTAAATATTTTATGATCAAAATATTTTAAAAAGATGATTAGCTAGTAATTTAATTCCACATAGTTTGGAACTGATTTAATACTCCATCATAGTTAAGTTCTCAACATGACTACAGTTATATGTATATGCTAACATATATATTTAGGAAAGGTTTATAATGCATCAAAATCTAGCAGAGAGACAACTTTTTTGTTTTTTTAATGTTTATCTCAATTAGTTGAGACGTTCAATCTTATTAATGAGGGAGGATTGAGAATCTTCAGTAGCTTGTTTTGGAACAGTGTTCCACCATTCATACCCCTGAAAGGAACTAGAAGTGGAGAACATCTGGAATACAAATACCCAGGAACTGCAGGACCTGCAAGCATGCCTAAATACACTCTCTACCCAAAAGCACTCTGAGCCAGGAGTGGCTACTGTGTTTCCCACACAAAAGTGTGTCTGATCAGCTTCAGGTGAAACAAGAGAATGCAACATTTGAATTTCGCCTTACTAAAGAATTTAGTGCATTGTGGAAATATGTTGGGAAATTTTAACTGGAACAAATTGGGTTCATGTACCAGTTTAAGTTTATGCAGTTAATTGAAGCTTTCAGTCTATCCAGGAAGTCCTGTAGATTCGTGGCTTGACTCCTCTAATTTAAATGCATGTTTTGTTGACAGGAGATGCTCCGTTTCAATGTCGGATGTGTAGTGCTAAATTTAAAATCAACTCAGACTTGAAGAGGCACATGCGTGTGCACTCTGGAGAGAAGCCTTACAAGTGTGAGTTCTGTGACGTCCGCTGTGCCATGAAAGGGAACCTGAAATCACACATCCGCATCAAGCACAGCATGGAGAACACACTCAAGTGTCCGGAGTGCGAGTTCCAGTGCGGAAACAAAACAACCCTTCGGCATCACTTAAGAACCCATCAGCCTGAGCAGCCAGTGAAGTGCTCAAAATGTAACTACTCTTGCTCTAACAAGGCGGCTCTCAAGGTGCACGAGAGAATTCACTGCGAGGATCGCCCTTTCAAATGTGACTTCTGCAGCTTTGATACCAAGCAGCGGAGCAATCTGACCACGCACGTGAAGAAAGCCCATGCAGACAAAGTCAAGATCAAAAAGCAAACCTCTGAGAAGAAAGAGGGAGATAAGTCAAAGCAGGGCAGCTCCAGGCAAATAGCCAAATTGGATGCCAAGAAAGCATTTAAGTGTAGCCTGTGTGAGGCTTCCTTTGTCCGAGAAGATTCTCTTAGGAGCCATAAGAAGCAGCACAGAGAGTATAATGGGACCAAAAGTACTGAACTGGCTGTTTTGCAGTTGCACATGGACCCAAGTAGGCAGACCAGTGCCCCGATTACAGTGAGTCACCTTCAAGTTCCAATTCAAGCCACTCAGGTTTCTCCTTACAGTGAAGAAAGGGTCAAGATCATTGCTGGCCATCAAGTGCCTCAAGTTAATAGAACAGTTCAGGCTGCTTCAGTGAATGTTATGCCTCCCACATTAGTTGGCCAGAATCAGGAAGACCTATCTGCGAGTAGCCAGTTGCAAATACTGCGCCAAGTCAGTCTGCTGGCACCGCCTCATCCCCCTGTTTCTCAAAGCGAAGCTGTGTCAGTGGGGCAGCCGGCAGTTCTTCTCACTGCCCAGGACCAAAGTGACAGCAGTGCTCTCCGCCAGACGTTGATTCCTGCTGCTTCAGTCAGTAGTCACAGGGCTTCAGCAAGCCAGACTTTCATCAATGATTCTGGAATCAGCTGCTCTGACTTGGAAGGGCTCAATGCTTTGATTCAAGAAGGGGCAACAGACGTGGCTGTGGTTAGTGATGGAGGTCAGAGTATCTCTGTGTCCACTTCAGCTCCCCCTCCTCCCATCTTTTCCTCATCCTCTCATACACAAGCACCTAAGCAGACCTACTCCATCATTCAAAGTGGAGCCCATACAGCTTTGCTGTGTCCTGCAGACTCCATACCAGATTAGTTAAAAAACTAGTGCAAATTCCGCCCTGGATTGCCTTGTGAAACCTTGAAGTCAGTGGGATTTTCATGACACTTAAGTGAGGGCCAGATTTTCAGGTGTCCTAAGATTGGCCTCTAACATTCCATTTGCACCACTTTGCATGTATGTTGCATTCTCACATATACATGCAGTGACTTGCACCTGCACACGAGTCTGTGCACGGTAACATGCATTGGAAACTAGATGCTACAGTCTTTGAAAAATGTGATCCTGAATATCAAAGCAACTGTTTAAAATTTAATGTTTGAAAAAAACTTCCCAGAGCAGGATTTACTTTGTGCAGCAAATGTCTTATTTAAACAAAATAGTTTTTGTTTTTCTTTTTTTTTAATCAAATGCAAAGAACATCGCGCCTTAAGATACCATCATGACAAATTCCAATCCCCTTTGAAAAGTCTGAGGGCAGGTCTACACTATGGGGGAAAGTCAATCTAAGCCACACAATTTGAGTTACGTTAGTAGCGTAATTCAGGTCAACGTAGCTTAGATGTACACTTACCGTGGGGTCCATACTATGCTTTGTCAATGGGAGTCGCTCTCCCATTGATTCCCCCTAGTCTTCTCCATCCAGTGGAATACTGGAGTCGACAGGAGAGCGATCTGTGGTCTATTTAGCGAGTCTATTATTTAGATGATAAAAAATTAACAGTATATTAAACAACATTAAGAATTAAGGCCCCAGTCCTTCAAACACGCATCTGCTTAACTTCACTTGAATAGCCCCACTGAAGTGTTTGCAGGATTGGGGTCTAAATTTGTAAATGTTGATTTTTTTTTTCCCATTTAGATTCAGAACCAGACTCATCAGGATGAATTGGAGCCAGATTTTCAAAAGTGCTCAGCACACAGCAGCTCCTAATGTGACAGTTATCACCAGACTTTTCCAAAATGCTCAGAGCCCTTCTGGCTGAGTTTTTTTGGGGAAAAAAATCTGGGCATTGATTTCAGTGCATAAATGGGAGCTGAGATCTTTTCAGTGTCTGGCCCCTAGAAGCTAAATGGAGCATTGACAAAGAGCCTGAGGTCTGATCTGGTGTCCATTGAAGTTGATGGAAAGAACTCCATTCACTTCTGTAGGAATTGGATCAGATCCTTGGATGCTGGTCCTGGCTGATTATTAGTCCCCAAGAAATGCCCTACACCACAAAAATGATTTTGGGATTCTGTCTAGAGATTTGTAGTAATTGCTAATTATACGAAAAGTCTATTGAAGTTGATAGGGTTTGGGGGCACTTAGCACCTTGCTTGAGACACTCATGCAGAATCAGACCCCAAATTACTTCTCTTAAAATAATAGAATGCTGTCTGTGTGTTGGTGATACTTTGTGTCATAACAGATCTTTTATGCAAATCATGTATACAGCACAATGCTCTGTATCAGAAGGGTCCTTTTAAAAAAAAAAAAATACAATATATTTTTCCAAATACAGTGCTGCAATTTTATGTCATTTGTTTTGGTGCTGCATTATCATTTGTTTTTAGTTGTGTGATTGAAAAGAAATGTATTTTGCATTTCCATTTCTGTTCTTTATGTGTAAGAATGCAGCTTAAAGAGAGGAAAAAGAAGACCTGTTGCAGTACAAAACCTAATCATAGATTCCGTTTTGGGGATCAAAAAGCTAGTTAATTAAAAAAAAAATACATTAATTTTAGTACAGAACAAGATAGAGGTGGTTATTTGTGTGCTTAAAATCACCATGCAATGAATGTATATTTATATAAAGAATATAATGTACATGTTAGTATTTGGCTTCAGTCATAAAAAATCAGTGGATCTGATTAACAGTTTTGTTAGGTATATAATATGTATCTTTTTAGAGAGAGAGAGAGAACATTTCTCCATGGGTATGAAAATATGTTTTGATAGGATACATAAGTAGGGCCATATTTAAAATTGGTTTTATAGTATCTTTTTTTAAAAATCCCTTTGCACATGCATTTTTTCCAGCCATACTCATGTTTGCATTCACAAATCTGAGTCATTGTATCCTTGAAAATGATGTGGGAAAATGCAGACACAAATTATAGGTACAGTTTTAGAACCCTTCACTTTTGTTGACAGAGGAGTTGATTAGATATGTTCTGAACGCTTGAATCCACCAGCAATGCCAACTTATTCCATGAAAGCCACTCAGTCTAGTTTTTCTGAGGTTTGTTTTGTTTAGGCCTTAAAATCATGTTCCTTTTAAGAAAGCAGTTCAGAATAATAATCTTGATTCCCGAATCCTGGCTTTGGTTTGATTAGAACCAGTTAGCAATATATACCCTCCAACATTCTGGATGGGAGAAAAGGCTGTTGTTTAGTTATAAAATAAATGTTGAGAATGTTAAACGGGACTAATTTATTAGTAAGGAAGATGGCTTCTTAGCTCCCACGCTACATTGCAGTTTGAAGGAGAAATTTGTGGATATCTACATTAAAAAGATTACCAGCACTCCATACTCTAGTATAGTGGTTCTTGTTCTCAGCCTTCCATATGATGATTCCATTTGCAGCTGCTTCTCTTCATAGCCGTCTGAGAGTCATCTGTGCCAGTTCCTAAAGTGCTGTGGGTAGAGGCATGCTGGTTTATGGTGAGCTCACATCTGAGGAGGACTAGTTGCAAGTCATTGAGCAAACCCACTGTAATGTAAGATCAGAAACGGAATGGGAAAGGAGGTTGCTGTACCCAAAGCTAAGGAGAGGGCAAGTATAGTCTGAGCAATTAATTGGGAGCCAGGAAATTTTGAGTTATAATCCTGACACACTCGGGTTCCCCAGCTGTAGAATGGACATAATACTTACCTCTCAAGCATGTTGAAAACTTAATGACGTTTGTAAAGCACTTTGAAGATGAAATAGCACTTAGTGGTCACTAAGTTTTTATTATTTGTGGTCACTGATCTTCAGGTTGTGAACTATTGCTTTAGCTGATAGCATAATGTTTTACCTATCTTTGAATTAAAGTGCACAGTAAAATACATGATAATGTAGTAGATCAAGACACACTGGGACTTTTACTTCACTCAAGCAGTATCGCATGTGACATTGCGTGGCAAGCTGGGGTGCTGTAGATCAGGGGTTCTCAAATTGGGGGTTGAGACCCCTCAGGGGGTCGCGAGGTTATTACATGGGGGGTTGCGAGCTGTCTGCCTCCATGCCAGCATTTATAATTATGTTAAATATATAAAAAAATGTTGTTCATTTATAAGGGGGGGTCGCACTTAGAGGCTTGCTGTGTGAAAAGGGTCCCCAGTACAAAAGTTTGAGAACCACTGCTATAGATTCACACCGTGGCTTGGCAAACAGTCAGTTATCAGGTAGACAGACCCTTCATGTTCTCTCTTCCTCCCAGTCAAACCATCTGTAAATGCTTCCGGGTATGTTCAGTGTTCACATTCAGATTTGTGAGATTGAGACTAGGGAAATGGTATGTAGTTGGAATATAGTTACAGTGGGCAGGCTGTAGTGAAGAGCAAGCAGTAGGCAAAAGAAGACATTAAACAAAACAAGCAAACATTTTAAATCCTTTAACAGCAAACAACATTTTCTCTCCTCTCAAGACAAAACTTCATGGAGCTTCACAAGCCCTAATTCAGTAAGGGAGGGTATTAGGTTTGATCCTTCATCAGTGGAATGATATGGCAAAGCCATTATTGACTTCTGTGTTAAAGGAGCCAGCCCCTCTGTAGTATGCAATGACAGGCAACTGGAGAACAACACTGAAAGCAAACCCAGTAAACCAAGCCCCAAAGGCTTATGCCCAGTTTAGGCAAATACATTTTTTTTTTCCAAAATAAAGGGGAGAAAAAAGACAAAAGAACAAAAAAAAAGTAAAGGAAGGGAGAGGAAAGGTAGAATGACATCTTGGTTTCCATCTGCTAGGGAATAATCAAAGGTTTCTAAAAAGTTAGACTCAATCTTTTCAAATTTGTCAGAGGTCTCTCTTCTCCAAAAGGTTACTTGCTCTTTAGCTGCCAGGTCAGCCAACTTGCTATGCCAAGCTTCTGTTCCTGGAAGCAGTCTGTTCTTCCACCTAAGCAATATTAGTCATTTGGCTACAAGCACTGTTAGAGAACCAAACTTTCTATGAGTTGGAGAGGTTAAGATGATGGGAGGTATCTGTTATATTAATGCTACCTACTTCTAGCCAAAAGTATTATTGCATGGGATAGTCCCAAAACATGTGAGCCAGTGTGGCTCTGGGAGACCCACATCTCCCACAGCAGTGTTTTGGCAAGGTCAATGCACTGTAATCTATGTGGGGGTACCAGTGTTGTCAAAAACAGCAGAAGATCATTGTTTATCCTGGCCACATTCTTGTGTCTAAACCTGAAAATCCTGCTCCTAACCTATATAAATAATGCATTTGGACACCTCTTGGAATATAAAATCAACTGGGAAAAGTCAAATTCTGAGCGTAAACAAACTTGCTCTTAGGGGAATCTATGATAATTGGAATTTTAGGTGGCAACCCAAACCTATGAAATATTTAGGAATCTTCAGCCCCAATAAGCTGGATAATCTGTTCAAAATTAATCTAGAGCCCATTTTAGTTCATTGAGATATTTGGGCAGAGGGAGAATCCTTACTCTTAGCCTTCGGGCCAAAATTTATATTATCAAAATGAATATGCTTCCCAAAATGTATACCCTATGAGTTCTCCCAGTTACTATGGGTAGGAGGCCAAGACTGAATTTATTTGACTATAACCGGGTTCAAAAAAGAACTAAATTAGTTCATGTAGGATAGGTCCATCAATGGCTATTAGCCAGGGTGGACAGGGATGGTCCCTAGCCTGTGTTTGCCAGAAGCTGGGAATGGGTGACAGGGAATGGATAATTTGATGATGTACTGTTCATTCCCTGTGGGGCACCTGGCAGTGGCCACTATTGGAAGACAGAATACCAGGCTAGATGGACCTTTGGTCTGACCCAGTATGGCCATTCTTATGTAAATTACAATTCCCAATCACAGCTGCAGGCGTCCATTTCCCCAACTTGCAGCATTATCATGCAGACTTTATCATCAGCTAGACAGCCCTCTGGCTCCAGAGCATAATAGTGCTGCCTGGCTGCTAGTGGAAGGAGAGTTGGGCCATCCCCTCCAGTTGGCAGGAATGCTGGGTTCAGTTTATTATGGTTTTGATTGTAGAATGTCCTCTACAGCATTGGCTACCAGAGTCATGGGCTAGTTTGGCTAGAAAATTTAAATTCCATCCCATCTCACATGTTGATGCTGTATTTGGAGGCAACCATTTGTTGAAAATTGACAAGAAACCATTAATGTGGAAAGTAGAAGGATAAGAGGATAATTTGATTTGTTTATTTGGTTATTAGTTTTTTCAATATAAATGCACAAACCCTCAGCTGCTAGAAAGCAAGATTTGGTAGTTTTCATATCTCTCTATGCAGCAAATTACTGTATATTGGATTTCAGATTGTTTTTAAAGTGATGATGAAATATTTTATATCATCCATAGGTGGTGCCAGAGATTCAAGTAACTGGCTAAGCTCAAATTTTATCTGAAGTACATATATTTCCTGTGAAACAGAAACTTAATGATTTTCTGTCATCAGCTCTTTGCTAGTTATAAATGAAAAAAACATCTCTATACCTACTTTCATAAGAAGTTGCAGGACGCTTAGCAGTAAAAATTATTAAAATTGTCAGCATTTTAAGAGCAATTAAAAGAACAAACTATGCCAATGTTGTCCCACTCAAAGCAGATTTCTAGATAGAACCAATTTAATGTAAGTGTACAGAAAATTAATTTTAAAAACTCCCTTTCAGTTTAGTTTTAATCTCTAAACAGTTTGCAGCTGTAGCAGAGCAGCTGAGTAAGTAGCATAAAATAAGCAAATTCAGCACAAGTGTTATTGGTCAAAATTGTCTGAATGTACACTTGTGCAGCTCCTTTGTGTGTGCACTATTGCATCAGAGTTCCCAGGAGCCTTATATTAACTCCAGTGTCACCATTAGACAGTTCTGTTATCTGCATTTCACTTTCTCGAAAAAGAGTTGTTTACCTTTTAAAGTAGGAAACCAGTAGATTGATGTTGTATTATGAAGGCTAACCCTTTATGCTGGTCCTATGTATAGTTCTAAGATAAACAGGAAAGATAAAAAGGTGAGAATGAATAGACAATGGCATAGTATTGCTGTCTTCAACAGTTTAGCTGTTTGCATTACACTTGAGGAAATAATCTATAGAGTTAGGTTTTTCCCCCTCCATATTACAAAAATAGGGTAGCCTGAAATAGGATTGATTTTTTTTTTCTTCCACAGAATACTAACACAAATATGCAGTGTTGACCACTGTGTATTAGCGCTAATCGAGCGCATTGCTTTAATATCTGATATTTGGTTAGTATGTTCATGCTGCTATCAACTGAATTATTGTTGCCTTGTTTCAGAGTGGTAGCCATGTTAGTCTGTATCAGCAAAAACAACGAGGAGTCCTTGTGGCACCTTAGAGACTAACAAATTTATTTAGGCATAAGCTTTCGTGGGCTAGAACCCACTTCATCAGATGCATGAAGTGGAAACTACAGGAGCAGGTATAAATGCATGAAAGGATGGGAGTTGCCTTTCCAAGTGTGAGGTCAGTCTAACTACAATACCCACCTGGTGAAGTGAAGAAACAGATTTACAGAGCCAGAAGGGTACCCAGAAGTCACCTACTATAAGACAGGCCCAACAAAGAGTAACAGAACACCACTAGCCATCACCTACATTCCCCAACTAAAACCTCTCCAGCGCATCATCAAGGATCTACAACGTATCCTGAAGGACGATCCTTCGCTCTCAAAGACCTTGGGAGACAGGCCAGTCCTAACTTACAGACAGCCCCCAACCTGAAGCAAATACTCACCAGCAACTACACACCACACAACAAAAACACCAACCAAGGAACCAAACCTTGCAACAAACCCTGGTGCCAACTCTGTCCACATATCTATTCAAGGGACACCATCATAGGACCTAATCACATCAGCCACACCATCAGGGGTTTGTTCACCTGCACGTCCACCAATGTGATATATGCCATCATGTGCCAGCAATGCCCCTCTGCCATGTACATTGGCCAAACCGGACAGTCTCTACGCAAAAGAATAAATGGACACAAGTCTGACATCAGGAATCATAACATTCAAAAACCAGTAGGAGAACACTTCAATCTCTCTGGTCACTCCATAACAGAACTAAAAATGGCAATTCTTCAACAAAAAAATTTCAAAAACAGACTCCAATGTGAAACTGCAGAACTGGAATTAATTTGCAAACTGGACACCATCAGATTAGGCCTGAATAAAGACTGGGAGTGGTTGGACCATTGCAAAACCTAAACCTATTTTCCCCAATACTAATTTCCCCCTACTGTTACTCACACCTTCTTGTCAACTGTCTGAAATTGATCACTCCCATTAACACTTCAAAAGTTATCTTTCCTCCCTTGGTATCCTGCTGTTAAGTGAATTGTCTCATTAGACTGACCTCACACTTGGTAAGGCAACTCCCATCCTTTCATGTATTTATACCTGCTCCTGTATTTTCCACTTCATGCATCTGATGAATTGGGTTCTAGCCCAAAAAGCTTATGCTCAAATAAATTTGTTAGTCCCTAAAGTGCCACGAGGACTCCTCGTTGTTCCCTTGTTGGTTCATCACAAGTGTCTCTCTCTTATGGAGCTTGTTTGTTTTGCTTGAGTGCCATAGAATCCAGAGATCCTCCTGGAATTCCGCCACAGTCATCAAGATCTTAAGCAATTTGTTTTTCCCGGTGAAAATAATATGTGCACATACATAGTGTCTGTCATCTGAGGATTTGAAATATGAGGATCCTCAAAGTTTGATTGCAGATATTTACATAAGCCTCACAACATCCTTGTGGTAAGTATTTACAGCATAGAGTTTGTGATTTGGCCAAAATGTCACATTATCAGTTAGTGGCAGAGTCCAGAACAGAATTCAGGAGTCCTGGCTACTAGACAGAAATACCTTCCACTCTACACAAAATAGATCATGCTTAGTTTCCACTGCAGTAAATTCTGCTCCCCTTCAGAGGAACATATCAAATATAAGGTAATTTTTTCAAAAATGTTTAAATGGTGTATGAGACTAACTTCCATTGACTTTCTTTGGGACTTAGGAGCATAAGTCACACAGGCATTTATGAACATTTTACCCACTGAGCCCAAAGTTTACAGTTCTGACTTTTTAAAAATGGTGTTTTCATCCTGGACTATTTTCAGTAATAATAACAATAATAACTCACTAGCTATTAGCAACAACACTAAGAAATCATTGATCCTTAGTATACATATTTAAAGTAAAATATTTTTTCCCATACTTAAGGCTTGTGGTTACTATGTTACTGGTCATAAAAATAATTCCACAGAGGATGAACTGTCATTTGTAAGAGCTACTATATTATTAGTCTTAATGTTTTATGTAATTTTTTCCTGTGTGTTCTTGTAATGTAACAGATGGAAGCACACAAAACAAAAGGCATCAGAAGTTCAGAGGGAAATGTCTGTAACGTGTTTCATTTTGTGTCAGTATTGCAGTTATCTATGTGATCTCGAGTGTCATGTGCTGCAATATCTATGCGAGCACAGTGGGGTGGATTATGGACTTAGTTTCAGGGCCATATGTGATTTTCCTCAATCAGTGATCCTACTCTCCCTGTCCCTGAGGGACTTAGTCTGTGACTTATTCCAATACAGTTTACCTGTGCATAAAACCACCGTAAACACTAATGCACATTGAAGCTTGATTTATTTACTGTGCCAGAGGTTGGCGCTGGTGCAGCTACACCAGTGGTCACTTACCAATGGCTGAAATCAGAGCAAATCCCCACTGTAGATGAAACCTTAAGATGATGAGTATGATTTTGCCCAAAGTTAAGTCATGGCTGGTCTAGGCTTGGAAATATGAGGTGAAATCCTAGCCCCAGTTGAAGTCAATGGGACTTTGACCAATATGCTATTAGGTATTATTCACTGAGAGTGGAAGTATCACATTTTGACCTTAATTCGACATACAGTCTCAGTGACTCTGGCAGAACAAATAGTAGCGTAAGTCTTAAGGTACCATTCTGTGTGAATAAGACTATCACACTCTGAGCCTTTATAGTTTTTTTTTATTATTAATCTTTATGAAAAAAAGATGAAAAAGTTAGAAAAATGCAGAGACACTTTCTCTGGGTTACAAGCAATTATAAAATGCCTTTTTGTGTTTTAAAAAAAGCGTTGCACAATATTTTTCTGTAGCTCGCTCTCATCTGACCTTGTTCCATGTTTTATGTTGGCAGCCAGCTTGCATTCAGTGTCTGTCCTTCTTGCAATGCGATGTTCTGCTATCAATACAATATTTGATATGTCCTCTGTGGAGAGGCCTGTATCCTGTAATTTCAAGGGTATTGATTGGATGATCTAATAGCCTTTTGCATCTCCAGTTAGAAAATCTTTAATCTTTTTTTATTTAAATTTTAAGAAGAGAAACCAACTTTACAAGTAACTAATGTCCTTCATCAATTATCCAGCTAACCTTTCATAAGATAATGGTTTCTATAGTGACCTCTAGGAAATAATGTCTCTGATATCATTGTGAATTAGAAGTCTTTAACAGGGAAAGACTTCTTTTCTCTCCCAGATATCTAGTTCTGCCTTGGCGTTTATTCCAGTCACTAGACGTTGAGAAGGACTCATAAAAACATACAATAATTGGTTACATAGCTATCTTTTATCTCTAAGAAATTTCACAGACACAATGTTGTGAGGAAATGAAAGTTCATGGAAAGCTGAGTTGTTTAATTATATATTTTATTAGACTAATAAATACTCCTTTATGTAGGGCCAAATTCTCTGCTGGAGTAATTCCTTTCAGTTGTGAGCAAACACATCAGTAAAATTGGCCCATAAACTTTAAGCTTCCAAACTCTGGTATTTGTGAGAAACGGGATTATAGGCTAGGTATAGATTTGTGTTATAAAATCCTACTTGTCTTTAATGTCACAGGAAAAATTCCATTATAAATCCTTATTTTCAGACCCTTCCATACTTTTTTTAAAAGTGTGGTTTGCCTGAAATTTTTCTTGGTTAATGGCCAAAAAAGGTGAATTTTATGGAAAAAGAATCTAGTGAATAGGATAAAACAGTTTTTTTTAAAGTTTTACAAAAGAAATTAGAAGATTTTCTTTCAATATAGTCTTACATCTGTTTGCCCACCTAACTAAAAGACTCTGTTCTTAAACATCTTTCATTCTGCCAGGATCCCAGAAGGATAGAGAGATGAGGGACACAAAACCATTATTTCTTCACTGCAGAGAACTCTTTCTGCAACCTCAGATGCAAGATTCTCTGTTTCTGATGTACATTTTCAACCGTGAAAGAGAGGGATCTTTGTGACTAAAAGGAGTGATATTGTTCAGAATGAGGGACATTTTAGCTCCACTATGACTGCAATGCTGCTTATCCTAGGCCATGTCTCTGCTACAGTCTTTTGCCATCATAGCTATGTTGGTCAAGGGCATGATGAAGTATGATATGCGAGTGACATAGCTCTGCAGGCTAAAGCTCCTAATGTAGGTGCAGTTATACCAACCAACAGAAAAGAAAAAAAAGCAAGCTTTTGGGAGTATAGCTTATTTCACTTATGGAAGGGCCAAAATAAGCTAAAACAGCAAAAGCATTCCCTTGGACTTTTCAATGTTTTCTTTGCAGGCAGGAGAGCTAGAAGTTTAGGCCAGTATTCTCTAATCCACTAAGGCTACTTTGCATCATATCAGATCATCAGTACAGAGTGACAATAAAATGGCTAGAGACGGCCTGTGGACGTTCCCCTTGTGTAAAAGAACTCTCCACTGGCAAAGGTAGCTTGTTGTGCCAGCCACGCCCTTGCTTCCTGAAAAGTGGAGGGGAAGGGGCATGACAGGCAGATGGTGGAACACAGCTGCACTATACCTGCTCCTCCACTGGAGTAAACTCTGTTATATCATCAGTTGAAGTTAAAACTGGCCCGTTACTGCTCCACTTTTCACTGGGGCACAAACAGCCAAGAATCAGGGAGCAGCGGTTCCTGGGGCCGCTACTTCTCCATTAAGTGTACATTCATCTTTTTCCTTGAGTTGTGTATTGTAGCTTTAGGTAACTCACTTAGATTTCAGTTTTTAAAAGGTAAAATATCCCCAGTTCCTTTTGGGGAATATAAGTCCCTCTGAACTAAGTTGCCATATTTATAAATGTGAAGTATTAATATAGGCCAAGATTTAAAAGAAAAGACAAGACTCTAAAGTTATGCTACTAAAATCCTATTCAGGCACCTAGATCAGTGGCTTGATTTTCAGAAGTGCTGTTGACCATTTAACACTTCTGGAAATCAACCCACTGATGTAAGTTTCTAATTTCATATTTAAGACACCTAACATTAGGGTCCTATTTCCTTTTAAGAAATCTTAGCCTTAATACATATCATCATACAAGTGCTTCTGGGAACCCACTTGAAGTGGGTCACAAAAAGTATACTTGCTGCTGGATGAGATACCACAGTGATGAGCAAGGTATAAATACCTAGATAGATACTCTAGATAATCACATTTGAGGGCCGCATAATGGCCTGAAGGAGAATTTGAAAGAACAGGAATGTATAAACCTTAAACTGTATAATGCATAGCAGGCAAATAATTAAAGTTCTCTGGGAAATGCCTTAACATTCATGGAGGAGTTTTTGTCTGTCCTTTTGCTAAAACTGTGCAGCAACATGAGATGCCTCTGCAGAGAGATGTAAAATGAAATGGGTAAATAAAGGGTTTTTAAAATTTTATAAGCCTGATTCAAAGCCTGTTAATGTCAATAGAAAACTTTCCATTGACCTCCCAGGCCTTTGGATCAGACTCTGCATATGGTGTGGCTAGGGGAAAATGAACAAGTTGCAAACTTTTGCTTTTTTCCTTCCTTTAAAAATGTTCAAAATTTATCATACAAAAATCAGTGTTTAAACAATATTAAATGCTGCCTGCTTTGTAAATCCATGTAGATCAGCAGATGGTATTACTTTTAATAGTGATATTCATGATGGCAGGGGGAGGGGATTGCCAGCAAAATTGCTTTTTGGTTGACTCTGCTTGAGAAGTGCTCTGCAGGGACCCATTCCCAATTGATTATCTTTCACTGCTAATAGCTTCAAAGACTACGTGGTGGACAGTCCACTTTTACATTTAAATGTAAATCATGATAGACTTGACAGACTGATGATCAAAGAAAAAAAGGGAAGAAAAAACATTTAAAATAGATGTACAGCTGATACAGCTTTCACCACCTCCTCCAGGGGCAGTTGTAATAAAACTAAGATGTATACAGTTTGATAAAGCTCTTTATAATGGATTATGATTGAAGGCTCTCCCTAAAAGATCTAGAATTGATGGTCTCCAAATAGCATGTCAGTATTAAAAGTTCAGTAGTGTCAGTGACTCCCATTTACACCTTGTTTGGAATTGAGAATAAAGTTCTAAGCCCTGAAACAACTAATGTGGGTTGGCCTCAGCTAAGTGTATATAATTCAGTACTTCGATGAAACTACAGCAAAAGATTATTGTTTGCAGTGGAATCATACTAATAAACCCAAGCTATTAATACTGTCTTTGATGTGGCATCATCTACAAAACACATGTTGAGAAATATGTAGCTGCATATATAGCACACAAGATCCTCATATGGGACCTGATCTAAAGTGCCTTGAAGTCAATAGGATTCTTGCCAGTGACTTCAATGGGTTCTGGATCAGGCCCTTAGTCAGAATGCACCCAGTGATATTCCTCGATACAAAAATTTGCATAACTTTTCCATAGGTTGAACTTAGGAAAAGACCAAATAAAGCAAATCAGTTTGTGCTACTTGCCCGTTGATCTTTCTGACATGTCGCTACTCTATTAATATTCTGTGCCAGATTTTTAACTATTTTACATTGGCTAGTTGCATACCAATATTGCTGCATTTGCATGTTTAAATCCAATAATTGCATGCACAAAATTCATAATTTAGCCATTTAGCTACACAATTATACAAGTTCTGTGTGACATCCAAGTATTTACATGCACACTTAAGCCTGTTCTTTACGAAAACTTATCTTACATGACATAGTAAAGACTGACAATAAAACCTAAAGAAAAATGGTTGCCAAGCAAACACACTAACCAGTGAGGCAGCATCAATATAAAAAGTCTAGTACATCAAACAAAAAGTTAATTCCTTCTGATCACAGGAGATGAGAGCTATATTTTTAAAGTTAAAATATTTAATATCATACAAATATAAGTAGAGAAAGAACTTTGATTTGAACTAACCCAAAGCATATTTCTTGAGGGAACCCTCACATCCGAGCCCCCTGTCCTAATTTAATCTATGCTGCTTTAAAATGGTTACTAACAGCAGACCTATTTTGCTGTGGACCATTCTTCCTGGTGAAGTAGAGAATTCAGCAGTGGAAAAGTTTCAGTGAAACCTGTCATGCTTACCCTTCTAGCTGATTTATCTGATGTAAGTAGGTATCGCTTTCATAATACAAAATAGTTTGTCAGCAAGGAGGTAGTTAGAATGGCTGATGAGCTGAGCCATCGGTAGCAAACGGATTTCTATTAGATAAATGCAACCCTGAGGCATAATGAAGCACAAGTTATGGCCAAGTGTCAGTGATCAAATTATAATAATACCACCCCCTGAGTTGCTTTTTCCACGATCATGAAGCACTGATTGCAGTTTAAGAAAGAGGGCAAAGTTAGAAATGCAGAACAATTATATCAGCTAAATTCTGCAATCCAGGAATTGAACTAATATTTTAGAAAGCAGCTTAATAGCAGTTAAACGAGTCCAAGGAATTTTAAAACAAATTGTTTGGTAAGGAAGCAAATAAAGTATTGCTGCAATTGCTGAAACAGAGGTCAAAGCCCCTACATGAACATATTCACTTTATACCTACAACCTGTTGATAATGATATCAATGCAAAGTTGCCTGTTAAAGCTGCATTTAAAAGCAAGTCTCCTTTCTACTCCATGGAAATCTGCTATAAAAACTGCTATAAATACCCATTTTATAACAATGGCCCAATATATAAGTTACTTAGTTCAAAAGAAGAGCTTTTGGTGGGAGGGGGAGGAGTAGAATAACACTAATGTGTTGTAAAAGCTAAGTGGTTTTACTGGCACTTTAAAAATACCCTTTTATGCTGAACACTATTGGCTCTGCATATATACAACAGTAGTTATGTATTAAAAATGTGTGTCAATAGTTCCATTGGCATTGGGTCCTTTGGGTGCCAGAGGTCCCGGAAAGCTTGATTCACTACCTTTTAGCCCAGGCTGGATTTTACCAAGTACTGGGGAATCCTGGTTATCCTCAGTTAAAGCACTTCATCTATCAGCCACAAAAAAGCATTTTACAAATTGTGCACTGTCATACACCCAATGCAACTGTTTGGGAATGTCCAGATGTACAAGGCTACAGAAATATAGCAAATGTTGCTCCACATCGCAGCAGTGGAATAGCTAGTCTGGAAACCTCAGGTGGTTCAGAGCAAGTTCTAAAGACACCATAATGGATAATTATGGAGTAAGCTACCCATTGAGTAGGTCTCTCCCTAGCCCTTGTCAGCTAGCAGATGGCATGGAGTGTGACATAATATCTAAAATACCAAATATGTAAGCCTTAAAAGGTGGGGGAGGGGCTGGCAGTTGAAGGGGGGATCAGGGCTTGGGGGGAAGAAGGTGAAAGGCAGGCTGGGGCCTCAGGCAGAAGAGGTGGGCCGGGCCAGGAGCGAGGTAAATGTACACACCGCCCATGTACAGAGGTAAAAATCATCTTCCTCCACCTACGCACCTGTTGATACATCCAAGGATTGCACTAGCCCTTTTTGCCACAGCATCACACTGGGAGCTCATGTTGAGTTGCTTGTCAGTGGTTACGTCTGAATCTTTCTCAGGGTTGCTATTTTCCAGGATGCAGTTCCCCATTCTACAGGTATGGCCTGCATTCCTTGTTTCTAGAGCTATAACTTTGCATTTGGTTGTATAAAATGCATTTTATTTGAATTACCAAATTAGCAGCTTACCAAATTACCAGATTATTCTGTAGGACTCCTGTTCTCATTATTTACTACTTAGTCTTTCTTTCATCCACAAATTTTATCAGCAGTGACTTTTTATTTACTTCCAGATCATTGATGATGTTGAATAGCATCAGGCCTACTACTGATCCCTGCAGAACCGTACTAGAAACACCCTCATTTAATGATGGTTCTCAACTGACAATTTTTTTGAGATCAGTTGGTGAGTTGTTTAATTTAATGTGCACTTTGATGTTGTAAAGGGCTAATTTTTTCATCAGAAGTCTTGCAGCATAAGACAAATGCTTTACAAAAGTCTATTACATCTCTTCAGTTACCTTTATCTACCAAGGTTGTAATATCATAAAAGAATGAAATCATGTTGGTCTGTTGCCCGTGTTCTGTAAAACCATATGATGTTCTCTTTTGATTCTTAATCAAGTGAATTCTGTATTAGTTTTCCCACTGTTCTACTCTGATTGATGTCAAGCTAACATGCTTAGCTATCCAAGTCATCCCAGCTGAACTTTACAAACATTGGCACAACATTAGTACTCTTCCACTCTCCTGGAATTTCCCTGATATTCCAAGTTTTAATAAAAGTTAACTGTGGACAAGAGATTTCCTCACCCAATTCTTTGTGGACTTTTGGGTCCAAGTTATACAGGCCTGGTGATTTTAAAATGTTTTTCCGTAGTAGAGGTTTTTTAACATCTTCCTTCGTTACTGGAAAGTACTCAGTTAAAGGGTTGGAAAACATTTCTTGTAGTGATCTACTCAAGGAGCTCAGTTCAGTTTAAAGAGAAGGTAAAGGAATGACTTCATCACAGTAATTGCCTACATGGGCAACAAAATCTTGATCCATCAATTTTCCATCATTTCCATCATTTCAGATTGGAAATACTCTCTTCCAGTATTTTAATATACTTAGCTCTGCTACTGTGTACAAAGTGTGTCGAAAAAATTATCCTGCCAGTTCTGTTATTAGCCTTAAGATGTCACTAACTGACTTGGCCTTGGCTTTCTCTGCTGGTCTGTGGTACAGCTGGGAGGTTGGGACTGGGAAAGCGGAAATGGCCTGTTATTCTTAACACATCTCCTACTTCCTACAGTGACTGACAGACAAGGTGCTGATGTCAATTGACTGGCTGTACAGGCATTCATTAAACCTACTTATTTCACCGTCCTTTTAGTTTCTTTTTCTTCCTTCAGGTGCAGCTAAACTAAAGAAATGTGAAGTATGTTACTAACTAACTGCTTTTTCCTCATCCTTGCTTGCCTCAACCCACCTCAACTTTCTGGCACTCACTCATTTTATCATGTCTAAACTAGGGCCTCATCTACACAGGTTTGGTATTGGTATAATTATTTTGATTAGGAGGGTTAGGGTGGGGGGGTTGTTTTTTTTTTTTTTACTGAAATGTTTATTTTGGTACAACTCCTAGGCTTTGTCTACACTGGCAAGTTTCTGTGCTGTAAAGCAGCTTTCTGCGTTGTAACTCCTGAGGTGTACACACTATCAAACCACTTAGTGTGCAGAAAGTGCACAGTTGTAGCACTATAAAAAAAACACCCCAACAAGAGGTGTACAGCTTTCTGCGCTGCAGGTACAGCGCTGCGGTGCCAGTGTAGACACCCTGGTCGATTACAGCACTGCGATTGGCCTCCAGGAGGTGTCCCACAATGCCTGTTTTTGCCTCTCTGGTTGTTGGTTTGAACTCTACTGCCCTGCCCTCAGGTGACCAATCATCATCCCCATCCTGTACATTCCTTTGGAATTTTGAAAGTCCCCTTCCTGTTTGCTCCGTGATGTGTGCAGTGGTCTCTCCACATCTTTCCAGGTGGCTGGGCCTGCTCCATGCACCAGGCAATCCTCCGCTTGGAGCAATGCCGAGCTGCAGGACCTCATCAGCATTTGGGAAGAGGAGGCTGACCAGTCCCAATTGCGCTCCAGCCGTAGGAATTATTATACCTATGGACAGATTTCATGACGCATGACAGAAAGGGGCCATGACCAGGACACACTGCAGTGCAGGGTCAAAGTGAAGGAGCTGTGGAATGCCTACCACAAGGCGCGGGAGTGCAAATCGCCGCTCCAGTGCTGCATCCATGAGCTGCTGGTTCTATAAAGAGCTGGACGCGATACTCAGCAGCAACTCCACCTCCACTGCAAAGGCCACTGTGGATATTTTGGTGGCTCGCATGCCAGTCGAGAGTGGACTGAGCTAGGAGGAAGAAATCTTGGATGAGGATGTGGAGGGGGAGAGGGACCTAGAGGAGGCTAGCCTGTCACAGCTGTTGAATCTTGGCAAAGCGCAAACAGGAGAGGAGGCTCCTGATAAGTGGCTTTGATTTTGGAAATTGCTGAAGCGAGTTGGGGCAGGAGGGTTGCAGAAAGCAGGCTTGTGTCTGTATGATGCATGTACCACCACAGGCCTAGTCTGAGCAGCGGAACAGGATGTTGATTGACTCCTTCCATTCACGGGAATCTGCCTCAGAGATCTCCAGGAAACTCTCGTGGAGATACTGGGCAATCTGCTGCCGCGGGTTCTTTGTCAGAGATGCTTTGTTTCTTGCCCCATTAAGAGTAACTTTCCTGCGCCACTCTGCAGTCACTGGGGGGAGGGGGAGACATTGCTGCACGCAGGTGAGCCACAAAAGGGCCAGGGCAGAAGCCGCAGTCTTGGAGAAGACCCTCCCTTGATTCCCTGCTCACCTTCAGCAGCGAGATATCTTCAATAATGAACGCAGCCTGTGGAAAATGTGGGGACAGGAATGATTCCACCCCCCCGCCCCGAGTGCTGGCTCTCCCCAAGAGCCACATGCCCAGTGTACAGTACGGTCCAGGAACACTGATTTCCCCTACCCCTGCAGCTACTCACCATTTTGGGGGTCTTGTGGCTCATGTGTGCTTGCCTGGGATTAGCCAGTTAGTGACAGGTATGTGAATAGTGGCTGTGTTCTGTGTGTTGCAAACAATACTGCTTCTGTCAAATGTTGCGTTTTGGTTTCACTGAGATGACCTTGGGAGCCCAGCCTCCCTCTTTGTTATCGCCAGCTGAACGGCTGCGCAGAATTAGGAAACAGCCACGAAGAACTAAGGAGGACTTTCTGCATGAGGTTATGATGCATTCCACGGCCGAAAAACAGGAATTGAAGGAGTGACAGGACAGCAAGAAGAGGGACCGAAAGGAGAATGCGGCGCACCAGAATGAAGCAAATGGAGCAGGTCTTAAAAGTTATGGATCTCCAAGTGGACATGCTCCAGGTGATACTAGCTCTTCAAACCAAACAGCTCTGTGCCCGCCCGCCCTCCCGCCCTCCCCTGCATCCACTGTGGCAAAATTATTTCCCATGCACCCCCCTTGACACCGCCAACACACTCTTATCAATCTCCTGGCTCCAGTCTGTACCCGCGGCATTCCACTCCTCCCTCGTCATAGTCCGGCACTGCGAACTCCCAATACCACTGCATTCAACACCTGTGCCTCTGCAGTTTAGTCCTGCTGAAGTACCCACTGTACTGTACTCCAAAGGAGAAGGTTGGATATCTTTAACTGTCCCGGGACCCCACCTCCTCCTGGGTCCCTCCCTTCCACTCAACCCCCTCAGCGCTGATGTGTTTTTTTGTTTGTCTCTCTCCTCCATTTGTTCTTTTTTAATAAAATAATTGTGTTGGTTTGAAAGCCATCTTTATTCTATTAACTGAAAGCAAACAGAGCTCTGCAAAGCAAGAGACAATTATCTTAAACCTTCATAGCGCATCGTCTGCACCAATCACAATCACCTCCAAGCATTACAAGCACTGCACTTTCGAGCATAGCAACAAATATTAGTGTCTTTCAGCTTCAGATTGCTGCCTCAAGGCATCCCTGATCCTTATGGCCCCGTGCTGCGCCCCTCTAATAGCCCTGGTCTCTGGCTGTTCAAATTCAGCCTCCAGGCACTGAGCTTCAGCGGTCCAGCCCTGAGTGAAGCTTTCACCCTTCCCTTCACAAATATTATGGAGTGTACAGCATGTGGTTATAAGCATAGGAATATTGTCATTGGCCAGGTCCAGCTTCCCATATAGGCAGCGCCAGTGGGCCTTTAAATAGCCAAAAGTACACTCAACAGTCATTCTGCACTTGCTCAGCCTGTTGTTGAACTGATCCTTGCTGCTGTCAAGATGACCCGTCTATGGCTTCAGCAGCCTGGGCATTAAGGGGTAGGCAGGGTCTCCCAGGATCACAATGGGCATTTAGACTTCCCCCACGGTGATCTTCTGGTCCGGGAAGAAAGTCCCTGCTTGCAGCTGCCTGAACAGGCCAGTGTTCCAAAAGATTTGTGCGTCATCTAGACCAGCCTGCATTAATATCCGTGAAATGCCCACGGTGATCCACAAGCGCCTGGAGAACCAAAGAGAAATACTCCTTCTGATTAATGTGCTAGGTGGGCTGGTGCCAGAATTGGAATATACATGCCATCTATCGCCCTCTCCACAGTTAGGGAAGCCCATTTGTGCAAAGCCATCCACAATGTCAGGCATGTTGCCCAGAGTCATGGCCTTTCTGAGCTAGGGTGACCAGATGGGATGAAGAAACTATCGGGACACACTGGGGGGGCGGGGAGCAAAAAAAAAAAAAACTGCGGGGAAAAAAAAAGCGCAGAATCCTGCCAGAAGAGAGAGGAAAAAAGAAAAAGAAAGAAAGAAACGGAGTCCCGCCGGCAGAGAGCGAGAGAAAGAAAGAAACAAACAAAAAACGGAGTCACGGAGTCCCGCTGGCAGAGAGAGAGAGAGAAACAAACAAACAAAAAACGGAGTCCCGCCAGCAGAGAGGAAAAAAGAAAGAAAGAAAGAAAGAAAGAAAGAAAACGGAGTCCCGCCATCAGGGGGGGCAGGGGGGGAGGGGACAAAAAAGTGGAGTACCACCAGCGGAACAAAACAAAACAAAACAGGAGTGTGAAATATCGGGACAAATTGCGTCCCGACCAAACATCGATCGGGACGTGAGACAAATGCCTAAAAATCAGGACATCTGGTCACCCTATTCTGAGCAGGATGTGATTAATGGCTCTGCACACTTCCGTCAACACGAGTCCAGCGGATGACTTTCCCAATCCAAACTGGTTAGTGACCGATCAGTAGCAGTTTGGAGTAGGCAGCTTCCACAGTGCAATTGCCACGTGCTTCTCCAACGGCAGGACAGCTTTCATTCTTGTGTCCTTGCACCGCAGGGCTGTTGCGAGCTCATCACACAGTCCCATGAATGTGGCTTTCCTCATCCGAAAGTTCTGCAGCCACTGTTTGTCATCCGAGATGTGCATGACAATGTGATCCCACCACTTAGTGCTTGTTTCCTGAGCCCAAAAGCGGTATTCTACTGTGGTCAGCACCTCCGTGAATGCCACAAACAATCTCGTGTCGTAGCTACTATGCATGGTGAGCTCAATGTCTCACTCCTCCTGTCTTAATAGTTTAAGGAATAACTTCCACTGACACTCATGACGTGTTAGAGAGAGCAGCACACTGGTCAGCAGTTCGGGATCCATTCCTGCAGACCGAAGAGGCAGAGCGCGCCGTACACAAACCGTTGAAAGATGGTGCCAAATGCGGATGAAAGCACAGGGATTGCTGGGATGAGAAACAATGCATCATGGGGCATTGGGACAGGACCCTGGATGCACCACAACCCCCTCTGCCTTCCCACAACTCTTAGCGGCAGAAGAAGAAGAGATGCTCTGTGGGATAGCTGCCCAGAGTGCACCGCTCTGAATACTGCTGCAAGTGCCGCAAGTGTGAACATGCTATTGCGCAGGCAGCTGACAGTGTGAACATACAACAGCGATTTCCCTTTAGCACTCTCTGAGCAGCACTGTAACTGCCGGTGCTATAACTCTGCCAGTGTAGACATACCCATAGTGTGGGCACATTCATGCCAGTATTATGGTACAGTTTATTCTCCTCCCTGTGCAAGAATAAGCTATATCAGTTTAGGACCCAGATTATACTTTCTTTGGTGTTATCCTGTTCAATTTAGGTTTGTATAGAGTTTGATCCAAAGCCCATTATAGTCAAAGATTCCTGTTGAATTCACTGGACTTTAAAGCAGACCTATACAGCACCCATCACCTTGGTATCTGTACACCTGGGATGCGGATCAGTGACCAAGTCTTTCTTTGTCTTCTGTGAAGCATATCTTTGGGCACTACAAAATGATGACAATAGCAAGGGGCCTCTTAGCCCTGTGTTGAAACAAGACTGCAATATTTACAATAGATAACTAGTGTGGATTCCAAACAATTTAGTTTGACATCACATTTACAGATTCAGTCACCTTACAAAGACCTGTATAGCACCTTTTCTCCGCATTTTGGCCAAGATCAAGGATCAGACTGGCAAAAATGTTGTGTGCATAAAAGAGAATGTCACATCAGCCATTTTAATCGTATTTACATTCTCTAAACAGATCCAATATCATAGTTTTTATATGAACACTGGTTTTTATGTAGGCCTAAAATATAGCATCAGAGTTTTATTCATAGATCTTTATTGCTTGAGCAACCACTACAACACAATGTCACTAATTGTATATCTACCTTTGTTTCACACCTATAAATCAAATTGCAAGCACTGTCCTAGATTATAGGCCATTTTTTTTCTTATTTCATTTGTTTCTCTGTTTTCTCTCTCAGAAACATATTCCTGATCTTATTTTCAATTCACACTGTAGATGTTTTCCTAGCTCTGGCCAGGTCTACAAACAAGTTTTGTACTGATATAATTATAGTAAAAAATTTAGTGGATTGTCTACTAAAACAGTTATAGCAGTCACTACTGGTACCTTACCAGTATAGCTTATTCCCCTTCCTCTATGGGAATAAGCTATAGCTATATAACTGTGTCCACACTAAGTGTGTTGTACCATTTTAACTATACCCATATAAAGTGATACAACTTATGTGTCTACAATTTGTGTGTGTAGACAAGGCCTTAGTTTTAGACCACAAGCCTTGCCTGCCCTGTCATTCACTGAAGATTGCACAGCTGTGCTTGTGTACATATGTCAACACAGGAAAATATTAGGGTCTTTAAAAGCATATTGACAGTCAGCAGAGAAATCAGTATCCTGTAAATCGGGAAAGACTGGGTTTCTTTGTAATATCACTCATTAATTTAAGGGAATAATTAACTACAATGAGAATCATCTGGTTGCCAACATGGCATTATAGTTAACTGATGTTAAATGTTTAGTTTCTATGGGGAACAACATATTTTCAGCCTTCTATGGTTCATTGATGTCAAAAATAAAAGAAGCAATAAACTGTAAGCAGTAGACTGTACTGAGATATGCCATAAGAGAGCATAATCTAGTGCTTAGATCATGGGTCTGTTTGCCACTGCTCTACCCTGTGTTCAAACTCCCTTTGTGACCTTGGGCGACTCCATCTCTCTGTTCCTCAATTTCCTCTTCTGTAAAATGAGGGTAATACCTAAGCAGCTGTACAAGGGTGTTGTGTGGGACTAAATGAATGTTTGTAAAGCTCTTACGGAGATTCTTAACTGGAAGGTACAAAATATTAAACAAACTCATTCAAGTTCTTCTGACCGTTTAGTCTAATGTTAACATAGGAGGTATTGTTTTTTACAGTCTTTTACATTGGACGCCCCTTCCAATTGTACAAAATGCAACAGTTTTAGTTCTTATGAGTTTTGGCAATTCATTATTATCATTATTATTATTATTATTATTTTATTTTAGTTCTCATTGAATTTTGCTTTGATTTCAAATGACCTAAAATACTCAAAATGAAATCATAGAAAGCCATTGACATGTGAGTCAGCATGATTGAACTCTGTCTCTGACATCTGTGACAAATAAAACCTGGCATATGTGCAATCGAAAGCTTTGTCAGTATCTCAGCTTAGTCAATATCTGGCTTGAGTTTTGGAATCATAGTAAAACCTGATCTCACGCTTCGTTCTGAATGGTTAGCAGAGCTCTGCAGCTCCCCTACTGAGGGATTCCTATTGCTGTCACTAGGGCTGATTGGTAGATTTCAAAACATTAGAAATAACAACATCAGCAAAAAAATTTGCTGAAAATTTGTCATTGTTTTCCAGCTTTAGCTGTCACTTTCCACAAGATGGCTACTGCCAGCAATAACATTAGGAGAATGATAGACCCTGACATTGCCCCCTTTTCCTGGCCAAAAGAAAATGAATAAGCTTTAAATAAATAAAAAACAAGAGAGTTTTGGTTTTTTTAAATCCTGGTTTAGTTTAAACCATCAGGGTCTGGTTTTCAAATAATTAGGCTTAGAAATGCATGTGCAAAATGTGAATTCAATTTGCATGAACAATCAATAGGTCTGTGTGTGAAAACTTTGCAACTGTGAGTGCAAACTGGGCAATTGCAAGTGCAAAGATCGTTAATTGGCCATTTTGTGCATTCTGGCCTCAATCCAGCAATGCACTCAAAACCACGGGGAGTATTCGTGTGGTTAAAGTTATGTCCATACCAAAATGTGCTGAATCAGGCCTCAGTGACTTGAGTTGCATTCCCAGCCACAGCACTTGTCCTCAAGAGTTTGGGAGTCACATTTTAAAATTACTGCTACACTCCCATAAACAAAAAAATAGTCATTCTCTGTCATTGTAATAAAAACCTTGATAAATGTTCATACAAAAGGGGATCTTTCAGTAAATAAAAGCAGAAAAGAAGTAACTTCAAAAAGTTCTCTGAAATCTTCATCAACAGAGAAAGCTCTAAGAAGATCTCCAAAAGCTAAGCACTTTAAATGTTTTTATTTTCTTCTGGATTCATATTCACCTTCTTGCCAGATCAAAGAACTTGAATCTTCAGATATAAATATTGGCCATTTTCAGACTTGCACTTAATTCTTCTCCTAATGCATGACTTGCAGTGAGTTTTTATGAGGAAGTTTTATAGGCCAGGTCTTATATTTACCATAGTTTGTATCACTATTGAATAATAGCTGACTGCATCTCCAAATATAATACGTATGTAGGCAATGAGTCAGATTTAATAGACTTTATTGGATTCTGATATTTATTGCAAAATTGAACTAAGTGCTTTGACGAAGCAGTTTTTACAAGCACTAGTATGAATTGAAGCTAGCGGTTATATTAATTTAATCTCTGTTCTGTGGATATGATGAAAAGCTTGGAAAGAATTTAGACAGTAGCCGTGGCAAATGTTACAGAACACCATTGTGGATAAGGGATTATATAGCTACTGCCAGTGGCTGTAAACAAAAGAAATGATGTTTTAACAGTTAGCCAATGAGAAACCATAGTATTTCCATTATTATACAAACAGGTCTTAAAGTCATTGCCTTTCTTCCTGATGTGTTAAAAGCAATTACATTGGTTAATAAAATTCAAAGACAAGTTTTGTTTTTCCTATTCACAAAGTGTAAAGGACAGATCCTCTTTAGAATGCTGGGTGATATAGTCTTGCCATTATCTCTCCAGCTATTTTTCTAGGTAAAATAAGTTACATATTTAACCCTGTCTGAAACAGAGAGACAGATTAACATGAATAGAATATAGGCTTTAAAAACAGAACTATAAACTGGAGAAAATGAGGCAAAAATAGAAAGGAAATGTAAAGGAGAGGATTTTGCTAGGGGAACAACTATTATTTAGAACATACAGACAGGCAACTGGCAAATATTTCATTTTCTCCTACTTAGGCTTGGGCTATACTTAAAAGTTAGAGTAACATAGCTGCAGTGCATGCCAACCTAACCCCTGATGTAGACATGGCTAGTTCGATGGAAGAAGGCCTTATTTTGATTCTGTCACCTTCCATTTACTCCCAAGCCAAATCTGCATCTCCTGCTCATGATATCAACTGCAGAAGAAATAGATTACCAATGGGAGTCAGTGTGATGACATGGGAGCAGTGCTGAAAGTGGTGAGATTTATGGGTAGTCAACACAGGGCAGAGATATATTACACACATTGAGGAGGTCTGCTATTTCTATACCAATCATAGGCAGGGAACATGGATGACTATAATGCAACTATAGTCTCAGAACAATTAGGGAAAGATTCTCACAGTCATTTTTGTTCTTACTCCTTTGATTTCTTGAGATCTAGAAATTGCAGAAATTATCACCTATTGTCATATGTCCCTGCAATATGAATATGTGTGTATGTGAGAAAACAATCCTCATACAGTTCAGCAAAGAGCCTATTTTTAGAGCTGCGCAAAATGTTCTCAGTGAAACCCAAATGAGGCCAAATTTTTCTGGGTTTGACTTCCAAACTACAAGCTCAGACCAAGTTCTGAGAGGTTTGCTAAAGTTCACAAAAACTTCTGGTTGAACTTGGGTCCAGTTTCAAATAAACCTGGGCCTATTTTCTGTTTTTGCATCAGCACTACAGGATGTTTTGTTTAGCAACGCAGCACCAAGTGAAACCCTATAGTATCCACTGAATTTCTGTTTGAGATTTTGGCTTCATTCATATGTGTAATTGAGGCTGTTCATATCCCACACATGTTGAAATTAAAGAAAATATTCGTAAGATCTCTGTGAATCAAAGTTGCAAAGTTTCATGCAGCACTTGATATAACAACCTGCTTCTTTCAATTGATTTGTGACTTCAGACTATCCTGAGCTCTGGATGCATGCAAGAGCCTCAAAGGGATTGTTATCTGGTCTTTAATTCACCTATAACGTTCAGTTAAATTAGCTGACATATTAGATGTGGCTGCTCATTTGGAAAGTCCAATTCAAAACTTAGGGCCTGATCTTCAGATCCAGCTTCTGTCACAATTTTGCACTGTCAGGTCTAGAGCCTAACCCCCTGCTCATGTTGATATTGGAATTTACGTTCTCATTTCTAATACCTATTTGCTTATGTGTTGGACCTTTCAGCAATATGTACATGTGTATTCATGCAAAAATGGTGCCAACGTGGGGCTGCAATGAAAAATCAGGTTCTCAAGATTTGCTAATCTTATTTCACTTACACAGACAAAGATGCATTTTACAGTTGTTTACAATTGAATTATGAGTTCAGAGTTGTTCAGAACTGCTACAAACTGAAGTTACATTTTGACAATCCTTATTCATAATTATATGTAAATTGGGAACATGTTTTTCAAAGGTAGGTGCAATGACTGTGTTGCCCAGTGGTTGTAACTGTACTATGGGTAATTATATGCTGAAAGGACCATTTTGGCACTTTCATTCAGATTTTTTCAGATGCATTAAGTGTATTTGCATTTTTGCAGATCCACTAACTGGGACAACATTTTGAAACTTGATCTTTAATGTGTGCTTTTAGTTGCTCACATTAAATATTTTTACTGTCTTTCCCCTATTACCTATTGTGTTCCCGGCAACTTTTCTTCTGTGGAGGGAGGTGGGTGACAGGCAAAATGCTCTCTTTGCCCCTCAAGGGTTTCTTCTTGGTTAATTGGAATATTTGGCTCTTTACCCTGTTGATTAAATGCACAGCTGACTGGAATTCAGAATGAAATTACATACCTGACCCACCCAGTTCATGATATTTTGCAGATAGCCAGCTGAGCTTGACAGTGCTTTTAAAACCCCATTTATGGTTTTAAAGTTTTTCTGCAAAATAATAGTTTGTGGTGGAGTATATAGATTGTATGAAATGAAAAAAATATAATTGAAGGAAGCTGACTTTATAGTAGGATAAGAGAAAAACATCAGTTACTGCTTACATGCTTCAATCAAGGTAAGCATGTTTGTCTAAAGTATTACTACAACTTGAGTTTCAAACACTTCAGGATTGTTTGCCATTTTTCCATGTATCAGCTAGCCTCCGGCATTTCCTTTATCAAAACTTTGGAAAATCTTTAACCCAATCAGAGAATCTTGCCTAATTTATGCAACTATCTATTTTTTTCCCAATGACTCACTCAATAATATGTTTGCCTCTTAGGTCTGTGAAGACCTAGAATTAAAACTGAAGAGTTTGTTTTACTTGCTGGGGAGGAAAAAAGATGGTTTCAATTAATAAAAACTATTATCTGTTTGTGAGCTTTAAACAGAATATCCTGCAAATTATACCAGTTTTAACCAATAGAAATTGGCATGCAACAGAAGATATTGACATTTTGTTTTATTGTTTATTTTTAGAAGCTACTTTTAATGGTTCCCCCCACACATCCCGGGAAATGAAATACTGTAATTACAATTGAACCAACCAACACCTCAGTTATTTGAATTGATACCATGTTGAGGACGCTGTCCCTACTTCAAAACCAGACTGAAGAGATCAACCATTGATAATTTAAATCTTCACTACTTTATCTCTTTGTTTGCTGCTTGGAATGCTATTGATATCTTCTTTGTCTCTGTAATTGTTTTAATTAGCCACCCAGCATGGGCCCCTGACAGTGCTTGTGATAGAGTATTATGGTCAACACAGCAGGATAGTGCAGCCTGTTAACATGAAACACAGACTTTATGGCAGGCTTAATTTCTTTTATTTGTGGCAATTTTATTTTTTCTGTGTTCTTCCTTTCTGTGTGTGTGCATTAGTCCTTGAGGGATGAAAATAACTTCCCAAGCAGCTTTGTTTTTAAAGACTGAAAAGTGTGAAAGCCTTTATCACAAATATTTATCAGGGAAACTCCAAGTAAGTGCTCTGATTAGCATGCCACAGCTCAAGAAGCAAATTAAAAATATAGGCTGGCTGAATTACCTAACATTATTCACATACCAAACATCATCATGTCTTCAGCCATTAGGCTGAAATTTCTGTCAGTGACTGTACTTTTTTTTTGTTGGCACTTCTTTGTTTGGCCTTATGTGTTGTTTGTTCTTACTGAGCACATCCTTCTTTTGTAAATGGAAATCTGGATGTTCAATTATGATGCAGAGCTGCAACTCATTAGCAGTGCATTTTCGTACTGTTGCCATTTCCAGACAATTCTCTCACTTAACAATGTGGGGGCTTTGGGGAATGCCTGTATTCTTTAGATTTTAATTTAAGTGTTTTTGCGAATATGAAGAATAAACCTGATGGCAGATACAGTATTTCTGTATCTAGGAGCGGAGGTGCGTGGAGAGATGCTTCATAAAAGTAAAGGTTTCCTTTGAGTCTGAATTGTTCAAATTAGCCCAAGGTCAGTCCCTGCCAATTATTACCTCACTTCAGCTGTTCTCTGGACATTAATAAAAGCATCTGCTTTATTAATGTGGAATCCAGTTAACTGTTTAGCACTTATAAAGCAAAGCATGTTGTTTTTCATTGTGCTGAACTTTTAGCTTTTGAGCATATTTGCTTCATTTTCTTGGACTTTTAGAAGATGGCTTATGAGATAAATATTAGTTTCATAATTTGATAATGGATTGAAATTGCTCTTTCATAGTTCAATACAAAATCATAAACTCTATTTTTACATTTCCAATCCATCAGTAGTTAAAAATAACTAATGCTTAAATGTTCAGTGTTGCCAGTTCTGTTGACTTTTATAATAACTTTCATGATATTTGGTATATGCAATGTAGTTGTAGCCATATCAGTGCCAGGATATTAGAGAGACAAGGTGGGTGAAGTAATCTTTTATTGGACCAACTTCTGTTGGTGAGAGAGACAAACTTTTGAGCCACACAGAGCTCTTCTTCAGGTCTGGGGAAAGTACTATCTGGAGTCTTTCTTAAAGTTCTAGCTCCAGGAGTCAATTGATAATGTGAGAATCTCAGTTTTCATTTATTTAAAAATTATGTTTAGAATTCTTATGATTGTGGAGGAAAACTTGATTGTTCAAAGGCTTAAAGGACAATAAAAGACTTGGGGGCTTTTTAAAATTTATTTTTAAGCCAATCTCATGATGGGGGAGGGGGGAACGGGACAGGGGAGAGCACCTAAGGGTATGGCTACACTTACAAATCTGCAGCGCTGGTAGTTGCAGTCCAGCTGCAGCAGGTCGCCCAGCGCTGGGTGTGTGTGGCCACACAGCGCTGCAGCCCAGCCACAGTGTGGCCCATTTTGTAGCATTTGCAGCGCTGTTGAATTATGGGCAGGCAGCTATCCCAGCATTCAAGTGGCAGCAACTTTTCAAAGAGGGGGGGGGGGTGGGGGGGGAGGGGGGGAGAGAGAGAGGATTTTTTGAAACCGACACTGTGCAAAAAAAAAAAAATTTCCCCCCCCCCTTACTGTTAACAACAAAAAAAATGCAACCAACATACTGTCCCCCCCCCCCCCCCCCCCTTCTTCTCTCAAAAGCAAACACTCAACCCCCTGCAAGGGTTATCTCATTTCATTGTTGAGTTTGAAAGCAGCTCCACGAGCCGGAGTCTGAATTGACAACAAACTCATACCCTGAGGCCAATACAGCGCGTGTGAGTGTCCACACTTGCGCAGAACCAGCGCTGCAACCCTTATACCCAAGCCAGACCTGGGTGTAGCGCTGCAGCCAGCCAGTTGGTTGCAGCTGCAGTGCTGCTGCAAGTGTGGACAGGGTGTAATTGCAGCGCTGGAAAGCCTCTACCAGCGCTGCAACTTGCAAGTGTAGCCAAGCCCTAACTCATGATTTTGAATGGTCAGGTTTGGCAGCACTGTTACTTTGAGCATAGAATTAATTGATAAATGCATCCATGCAGAAAGGACTATAACCCATATTATAAAAAGAATAAGGAAGAAATAGAAAAGATGTAATTTTCAATGATTGTTAGAAAAACCAAGTCACACTTTCATACCTTACTAAATTTAAAAACTGACTTCTTCCCATCATCAGAAAACAAAAAGGATTCTTATTGATAGAATATTTAAGGGGGAAAAGGATGCTCTGCATTAGACAAACCAAGCACAGTGTTTGGGGAAATGAATTTCTAGTGTTCTGACACATTTCAGTGTTTCAGGTGGATCAAATTTTGGCTCTGAAGAAATTGCCAGTGCCTCCTTAAATGTGTTTTAAAATCTAATTATTTTATTACGTATTTATTTATATAGTGCCCATGATGCGTAAGCAGATTAACAGTCATGAAAGGGCAGGGATCAACATTTTCATTAGCACAAAGGGAGTGGAAATGTATTCCACTGTCATACTAGTATCTCCCATCAGGCAAAGGGCTGGCATAGCTACACTCTCGTGCCACCCCCTTCACTAGGGTGACCGGATAGCAAGTGTTAAAAATCAGGACAGTGGGTAATAGATGCTATATAATAAAAAGACCCCAAAATCAGCACTGTCCCTATAAAATTGAGACATCTGGTCATCCTACCCCTCACATCCCCATGGTAGAGGGTCCATTGGCGGTTGCAAAGGGGCATGGCAGAAATACAGTTCTCAGCTGGTGAACAGTCCTTTGGGGACCAGCTAGTGGAGTGAAGAGCAGCCCTCAGGTGCAGAACCAGCCACAGAACCAGGGAGTTAAAACTAGGTACCTGAAAGCTCCCCCCCCACCCCACCCCATGCTGAACTGAGTGTATCTTGGCCATTGCAGAGAATCTGGCCCATAATCCCTTCTCCAAGTGTCTAACTTTAGGCCTACTGAAGTCAATGGGTAGGACTCAGTCTTATGCAATGGTGGCTGCATCCTGCAAAGTGCTCAGGGCTAGATCTGCAATGGGGAATTAGACTGAGTGTTGTGACTCCTAATGTTTAGGCAGCCTGCTACAGCCCCAAGTTAGGTGCCCAGGCTCTCTATACAATGCATGGGGAGAGTTAGGTGCCTCATAAGGGGATTCACAAAAATAAGTAAACTGAGCAGGGAACTGCCTAAGCTAGCCAATAGGAAACGTCGAGGAGAAGGGTGAGACCTAAGCCCCACCCCTCAACCAGTGCCTCCCTCTGCTCAGGATTCATAGCTGTGAACCCGTTCATGGAGTTTGGCACCTACGCCCTTTCTTACATAAAGGTGGTGGGATAACCTTTACCCCAATGATTAGAGCACTCACCCACAGTTGTGGGAGACCCAGTTTCAAATCCCCTTCTCTGCTTGCTGTGGAGCAGGGATTTGAACTCCCAGGTGTGCTCTTGCCTTTGTGCAATGGGGGTGGGTCTCACCCAATCTCTCCTTTTGAAACTGTTCCACTTTGTATAAATAATCTAATAGTCATTGGGCCGTAGGAAATATGAGTGATTCTATAGCTCTAGAGTCAGGCAGCTCACCCAGGATGTGAGAAGTTCAAATCCCTGTCCCTGATCCAATGACTATTTAATTATTCACATGCCAATGGTATTTATTCATAGTTTGAGTACATCCATGTTTACATATGCAAATGACAGAATTTGCATGGGCAGATTAGTGTGTCCAAATATTAGTGCACCTAACATACACATGCAAAAAAATACAGCCTCTAGTTGTAATTTTGGTGCATAGTCTTAGCATTACAAGTATTTAATAATAGACATACCTAATAAAACTGCAAACAGTTATTCTTTCTACCAGAGGTTGCACTTTCAGTGAGCAATGACAACAAGGATCATACAGGAAAATGAAAACGTTAGGGGAAAAAAACTATGGCTAAATCCTGAAGACCTTACTCAGTGTTTATTCAGGAAAATCTCAGTGGCAATTTTAGTGAGTAAGAGCTGAATGTATAAAATCTAACATGACAATAAACATGAGGAATTTATTTGTAATTCTTGAAGGAGATTTTTAAATGTTATGAATGGTTAATATCGATATAACATCTTTCATCTTGAAGAATCCCAAAATACTTTGCAAATTACAGGCAAAAACTTAATTGGGCACATCCAAAACTCCATGGATGCTTTTCTGTGTGCACACATAGGCAGGGTGCATACATCAGTAACTAAACACATTTGGATTCCTAAGTCAGATGCATGAAGAAATCTTTGGGCACTTTTCTACATGCCCATGTCCCTGTATATGTTGTTAATCGTATATGTAGTAACATAAATGTATTTCGCACTACGCAGTCATAGTTCAGTGGCATACAACTGAGAGGTCAGAATAACCTCAAACGTCTTAGGAGTTAAAGCCTTGATCCAGAGCCCACTGACGTCAATGGGAATATTTTAATTGGGACTTGGATCAGACACTAAAGATGAAAGTAAAATCAGGATAAGAACATGCAGAGAGCACTGAGGGTTGAAGATGTTAACTTACCTCTTTCATAAGAACTTGTTGAAGGCAGTTTGACACATTAATATATAATAATATAAAGTGTTCAATAATCTCTTTGTAGTTAAGGTTTCATCCCTCTTGCAACTCTTGAAATTCAAATCTCTACATTCCCAAAATTTGACTCTCAGGATGAACAAACTTTTTTCACTAAGTTGAAAGGAAATTCATGAAAAATATTTTATATTACAAACTGTGAAAACTTCCTAAAGAAGTGATTTTAACTATGTGTATCCTCTATCTGGCTCGTGCTGTTATTTGTATTATGGTTATGCCTAAGGGACAATTGAGAATGGAACCCTACTGTGCTAGGCACAAACACAGAGTAATAAACACTCCCTGCCCTGAACAGTTTGATTAGTTTTTACCCAGTATTTGGTGGGCAAATCTCAGACACCAAATGGTCCAATCCAACACCAGTTGAAGCCAATGGGAGTCTCCAGTGGATGCTGGATCAGGCTTCAAAAACTAAACAAGTTAGTTTTGGATAAGTAGAACTTTGCACATCAGAAGACTGGAGCAGGAAACCTGTCTAAATGATCTGTGTTCTGCATACATCAGTGTAGTAAAAATAAGGGCTGAATCATCATCTCTGCCACTCCTTTTACCAGACAAAACCAAGTCTTTTATAACTTGAAAAGTGCAGTACTATATTTGTTGCTTGGTAGCTACCATGGGTCAAGTTAAAGTTCTGACTGGAATGTGTAACATGAAAGGGATACTAGAATCTTTTCTTCACCTTAACTGATCAGTTCCATATTTTTTAATGCTGACATTTTTGATTAGCTATACCATTCTTCACATTTCTCTAAGTTGTGGCCCAACATGCAGCCATTCCCAAGTTGTGGGAGTGCAGATGCAACCTTTGTACACGCATGTGTACAAACACCAAGCTGTGCTGGGAACTCCTCATCTGAGTACAAAGTGGGGAGGGGAGGGAAGAGGTGCACACACGTATTGTGATGTGTATGTGGAAAAAAGGCAGTACGCGTTTTCTCCCCACTTATTAAAAGAAATGATCAACTTCAATTTATCACAACCCAATACCTAGACAGTATGTAACACAAGCAACAAACAAGAATGTGGCATAACGGGGGGATAATTTAATTCACAGCTATAGTTACAAATGATTTATTTCCATTCTGGCTGTGAGAATGGGTTAGTTTCTGAAATGGAAGAATGCATAATGTGGCTTGAAAAACTATTAATTTGTTGCTCAAGAATTCCTGTAGTAATGCATTTACCAAAAGCCATCTGAGTGTAAACAACTAATTGTGAAGGTCGGGTGATTATTTTCTAGTTTTCATTTTGAACTAGATGGTGAAATGTTTACATTTCCTATAGATATGATTGATGCCGATAGCAAACAAGAAAAAAAATCTTTTACTGGGTCAATAGGTTACTCACAAATGTGTGGGCAGGTTAATCCCAAAGCTCCTGTCCTTCTTAAGTGACCATTGTTATTTATGTATTCATAACCCTGGAAAAATCATAAAGACCTTTCCCCCCACTCCAGGAAGTTAAACAGATGCATTTACCTGTTACAAATGACTAACTAAAAGTAATCCTAAATTTTTATGACCTCTCACTGCACTTCCGAATGAGGTTTTTCTATCAAGGCACTGGAAAGTATTACTTTCTGCTCAGGTGTAACTGGAATCCTGAGTCATCTGTTCAAGAATGTTGTTGTTTGAAAGATATTAATTGCTTCTCAAACCTTAGAACTAGTCTAACTTCCAGAGTTTAATGGAGCAGATAGATTTAGGTTCTTAATCACACTGATTATCCTCCCCTCCAGAAATATGACACTCTCTGGAATGGATCATTCATTTTTACTGTTTTAGGATGTAATGATGCATGGCGTTTATCATCAGCTAGTTGGGAGCATCTTATTTTTTGAAAAGGAGTAATCAACATGCAGCCTTTTAACTGCATATCCATGCCTGCCTTTGTTCTTTTCCTTTAACTGTGATCACAAAGACACACATTTTAGTTAGAGCACCTACTCGTCATTACAGTGTAGTCCCAATCTATCCAACACTGTCTAACCAAAGCTCCCAACTGACTTCTATGTATTTGGTTCTACTCTGGGATTTTTCTGAGTCTCTTCATTATTGCCTGGCTGCTTAACATGAACCAGCATCCATTTTACACTATTCCCAGATTCACTGCGATATGCTAACCAGTCGGGTCTAAAAGGGGCCATGATTGCTGGAGCATATAGTCCCAGATCCACAAAGGGATTGCTAACTTTTAGCTGCCTAGCAAGTCACTGGAATCTACAAACCCTGGGTTAGGCACCTAAGCTCCCAATACAATGCATGGGGGTGAGAGAGGTATCTGAAAATGGGATTCACACAAGCCAGAACACTAGGTGCGGAGCTGCCCAAGCTAGCCAATGGGAGATACTGACTAGAGAGGTGTGTCCAAAGTCCAACTCCTCTCAGAGTTGGGCACCTCCGTGTGGGCTGCAGAGAGGCACCTATCTCTGCTTGTGATCGATGAGTCACCACCCCCTCCTGGAGTCAGGTACCTAAGCCATTTGTCCAAGAACAGCATTGGTGCCTGCCTAACTCCACACACAATGGCTGGGGAGGAGGGAGCTTTCCCTCATAACCTTTCGCCGAGTGGTTAGAGTTCTTACCCAGGAAGTGGGACACACACCTCTGGTGAGTGCCCTAAGCAGTGGACAATTGAGTCACTCATTCCTTCTCTGTACAAATTAATATATAATTATTGAATACAAAGTGGAACAGCTTCCACAAAAGAGACTCTCAATATCCCGTAGTCAGTGGCTAGGGCACTCATCTGGGAAGTAGAAAACCCCTGTTCAAATCCCTTCTTCTTTGAGTCATTGTCTATATGGGTGCTCTGAGGATGTGCACACATGTGTTGTAACTGACAGTCCTGGGCACCCTGAGAACAATCAGCTTGTTACCCCCTGCCTTCAGCACAAAGGAGCCTTGACTCTGGTAACTGACTCCGGTGTTGACTCTGACACCACCAGCCTTTCAGCCTCTCAAGTACTCTCCAACAGGCCTGCCTTCGCCTTTATAGGTTAACAATAGCAGCACCCCAGCCCCACATCCTTTTGAATTGTTCCTCTTTGATATCCAGGCCCCAATACTGACTACTCATTCAAATCCCAGATCCTCTGCGCCCAAAAGGGCCAATGTCTCCCAATTCATTAGTTTTACCTTAATCCCCTGCTCCTGTATAATACATGGCACTTGTAATAAAACAAAAGAAGGTTTATTTAAGAAATAATGGAGTGTTAGTTAGAAACAACAGAGTGATGGAAACAAATGGTTACAATATAAAACAAAATCATAAAACACGAACCTGAGTCTACACTTTTCAAATAAGAAAGGTAACTATTAATCAAGTAGGTTTTCCTCCCCAAAGTTCAGTCTGTTGCAGAGCTGACTGGCTTCACAAGAACCAGGATCCAATTCCTGTTCCCCAGGACTTCCCCGCACTTCCTAAAGCCGGCCCTGCATGTACTCCTGACCAGAGAGAGGCTTTTAGTACTGCCTGTGAGTCTACATCTGCAGCTCATGCCTTCTTGTGCTCCAGTACAAGGTCAGATGAAGAGTAGACCCACACCACGCCAGTTCCTTTTCAACCACCTGCAGCTTGAGATAGAGTTCTGTAATGTCCACTACCTGGCTGACACAGTTGCTTCTTTTAATCTTTTTGTTTTCTTAGTAGCTCATTGTCTTGTCTTATCTTCTTAGTATGGTTTGTGCTTTGGGGGAGGGAAGTCTCCTCTTAGGTATGGAAGCAATAAGAACTCACATCCTGGTGCAGATACTACTGAGGCTCCACCAAGGAAGATGTTTTCTGCAAAGCCACACACCAAGACGCCTGCCACCAAAGAGCAAATGACAGACTTGTCAGTACTGGGATCTGATTCTTCCAAATAGAAGGACTCCTTGAAGAAACCAGCTCACACAGTACCAGCTACCTTCACTTGAGTCTCCCAGCATGAGCGGGTCCAGTACCAGAGGTATCCATTCAAGGCTCCATCACCTACCCATTCCACTTTCCTCCATCAAGGTGTTCCCTGAGGATGAGATCCCAGGAGCCAGTTGATATGTGACCTGTCAACCCTAGCGGGAACACCCATAGGTCCCTACTCCTTTTCCTGATGCCCCTCCACACTGGGCTTTTTTTATAACCTTTGGGCCCCTGATGGGGACCAAGCCCTCATGCAAGAGGACACACCAAGATTTTCTGCCCTTTAAGGACATTTGTAAGTCAGCCACCTAGTCCTCCAGTCACACAGTCTCACAGCATAATGCCTTAGTACATGCCTTCAGAGCAGATGTGGCATTTGATTAAGCTGTTCTGTACTGAATTTGCCGCCTCCGCATCCTCCTCCACGTGGAGGTGGTCCTAGGGAGTCTTCTCATGTGGAGCACCCATAGGGACAATAATTCAAAGGGGACGTTACTTACCTTGTACAATAACTAGTGTAGGTCCTCTCCTCTCTGTGACCTTGTACTAGAGCATGAGGTGGTGCATAGTGCAGGTGAGGACCTGTGGGTACTGAAAACAAAAAAGAAAATCTTTGGTCAAGAATGCATGAGCCATGCACATCCTCACCTGGGGAACCATAAGTACAAGACATCACAAAGAACTCCTGTTACTGTACAAGGTAAGGAGTCTCTCCTTCTCCTCATCAGACCGGAAGGAATTGAACATTCTCTCTTGCTGAGTGAGAACCCTAACCACAGTACTAAAATTATATGGGAGGCCACCACCGCTGCTGCCTCCTCCCCTGGCTGTTTTGTTTGAAGATAGGTGTGCTCAGAGCACGCCTACCAGATTGGGACCCTAGGCAAGATAAGTGGGGCATCATCTATCATCACCTGACTCGAAGATATGCAGGAGCCCTGCCCCCTCCATGGCCCCCTGCTCCTCCTCTTCCCCCCAAAGTCCTGCCTCCTGGCCAGGCTGGAAGCCAGAGCTGGGTCATGGTAAGAGCTGTCCAGGCAGCCCTGGCTGCTGTGGGGAACCCTGGGTGTCCAAGAGCAGCCCCTGGCCCAGATCCCCATCCAACTGGGACTTGAACTCTGCATTTCGAGACTGTCCCATACAACTCGGGAAAGGTGGTGACCCTAATCAGGACACCTTCCTGGGGTAGCCGTGCACATGCTCAGAGGCAGTAACATAGGTGCCTAGGGAACTTTTTACAGTGAAAATGTAGGCACAGTGAATTTAGGCACCTACAAGGTTAACTACTAAATGTAGGGCTCTCTGGATTGCAGCGGTGCTCAAATCTGGGACTTAGGTGCCTTTGTGAATCTGGATCATAGTCCCTATAAAGCTAGGTGATTTGCAAACATAGCCAGCATTCCAGAAGCTGGGCTTCTGATGCAGAGAACCCAGAATAATAAAGTGAATAGTGCATGCAACCTGGCTGGCATCCTTTAAAATCAGTTGAATCAGCCCTGCAGGTTTAGAATATGGTGTTTCAGGGCTGAAGTTCTCAGAGCTTACTCCAAGTCTCTTTGGGCTAGCTCCTCCAATCATAAATGTTTCAGATGTTCCCTAACTGGCTTTGTCTGCATTTTGTTTAGAAGAAAACATGCTCACTTTTTTCTGGTGTAAATGCACTTGGCTGAAATGTGAAGTGGAATCTTGGTTCTTTAACTCTTAGTAGGCCAAGAACCTTTTAACTCTGGGCCAACGTGGACTCTCAAAGTAACAATGTTAATTCCTCATGTGAACTTCATTAGTGGCCCCTAATTTTGAGAGGTTATCTAAATTTTATCTACGGTAAGCCCTCGGCAACACAAATGCTTGATGTTGATAAATACTTGTTAAGCCTCAGGATTTGCAAAGAAGATTCATGAGGGTTTTTGGCTCTGGAATTTTTAAAATATTCTTAATGGCTATTTGCAAGTTGTGCTTCTGAGCGCATAGCCATCAATAGCTTAGGCATCTCCAGCTTCTTGTTGCTAATTTACACAAACTTATGTAATAGTTCTGCTTGCAAATTATATAGTTAGCCACTGGATTCAGAGGGGGTAATTATTTTTGCATCTACAGTATATAGAGAAGACAAGAGCTACATCCATTTACTCCAGTGGAGCATCTGGCCAAGTAATGTAAACCATGTTCCATGTAGAAGAATGGAAACTTTTTTCTTGTCTTGTATCTTATCTCAGTAATATGTTTTACTTTAATAGGTTAAAATGTTTTTATGTAAATATTTTCAGCCTGATATTCACATAATTTCTTTTATGAACCGTGCTGAAGTAATAAAATTAAACTTTCTGAAAATATTTCTCAGCTGCACAGAAGAGACACAGTATTTCATGGTCCCAATCCTGCAAAGAGAGCCTCGTTGGAGGATCCCTGCACCCACTTGGAATTCCATTGCAATCAATGGGACTCTGTGCAGGTGCAGAGATCTACCTGCATGGTTCTCTGTGTAGCTTTATTGACTTTATTCCATACAGCTAAATTCTGCCCCCAGCTGTGCGCAGGAAGGAATTCCCATCACATTAAGTCAAAGTCTCCCTCTGCCTAAAGTTGACTAACTTTTGACCATAACAATCACACCATTTAGCCAAAAGCCTGAGAAAATAAGACCTTGCCCTGTAACCTAAAGGACAATAGACTTGTGTTCTGTTGGACTAAAGAAGGCCAAGGGCTCTCTGTTGAGACTGTCTTACCACCAGCCATAGAACACTTCAGCTGATCTCTGCTGTTGTCGAGGTGGCTGGGGAGAAAGGAAGTCCTTAGAATGCTTTACAGCTCAATGACAACACCATCTTCATGGTCCTCTATTGCACAGTGTAACTTTACCACTGGAATGCAAAGTGAACACTGCACTATGAAAAATAAATCGGGTAAATCCAAATCAAACAACGTTTAGGTGAGCCCTTTAAACAAATGCCCCTCCCAACATCACGATATTTGGGATGGAAGGATTTCAAAATCTAGAACAAATAAGGACTGGAAGGTCAGTAGGTGAAAAGATCAAAAATAACTCAAAGTCCAGCACATCACATTGTAGAGCCAGGAATATAGGGGAAGGGAGAAGAATGAGATGTTCGCTAAGTCCCTGTATGCAAGCGGCTGCATTTGTCGTGTCTTAGAATATAATCAAATCATCCTGGTGGTAGTGGGCCTGACACTTTACAAGAAGCCAATGTGTGGGTTATAGAACTGGGTCAATGCATTGAGAACAGACAGAATCCTCACCACTGCATGTTGGATTGATTGAATCCTATGCAATGCCTTATCAGGAAGAGCTGTCAACAAAGAATTCCAATAATCCAATCGGGAGGTCACTAGTGCAAGAATAAGCACCTACAAATCGGATTGAGAGAGCAAAAGCTGAAGCCTAGCAATATTCGAGAGATGACAGAATGGACTGTTTCCCCACGCTGCTAATATAATTAATGGAGATTGATTAGCTCATCATTAGGCCCACTTCTGTTTGTTTTACTGTAAAAAGGAGACAATCTGAGATCATGAGAAAAGTGCAGCCAAAGAAAGAGAGAAATACAAATCAAACCCATCTCCACCATGCTTGGGATTAACCTTGGAATATTGTGAATCTCATAATAAATAAAAAGAAAAATAAAGACAGTTACAGCTTGGACAACTCAATGGGAAATAGAAAGCCATTTGCTATCAGTATAGCGGTAAAGTCCCAGCCTATGACAACATGCTGTCCTAATCCTGGAACTAGATTGTGAAGAACAAATTCTTGAAAACTATGGGCACTTTACACTTATTAAGGAAACCTGATTAAACTGGTGACTATTGACTACACCAAACAGATCCTCTGGTGAAAGAAAAGACTAGGGCAGAAGAATTAAAAAAAGACCTTTCAACTACAGGATAGTCCTAGGTATGTTAGCTGAATCTGTGTGGTTCTTAAGTCTGTTTCAACGTGTTCCTCACTGAATCACATCTAACAGATAAGCCATTATGCCTAAACTGTTTTTCTTAAAAAGATGCAATTCATAGAGGTGCCAAACCAGGACAAGAGCCGTGCCCTTCTAGTTTTCATTCACATCTCTGGCTAGTGCTGTTGTGGCTTTGAAGTAGGAGAGGGTTTTGTTTTTAAAAAGAGAGTGCTGCTTTATGAGTTCAGGACTTTGGCCTTGATTCAGGAAAGCATAGCTATTTGAGACTGCATTTAAGCACATGCACAACATTAAGCATGAAAATAACCTCCTGTTTGTGCTTGTTCTTCCTTAAACTTCAAACCTTTCTTCATGCTACCTTCATATTTCATCATTCTCTCTCATTACAAAGACAGGAGGGATCATTGCAATAACTTCAGCTTCGTTAGTTACTGATCCACATAAACTCCATGCAGTTAGTATGCAACCACTTGTCTCTGTAAATTCTATGGGAACTTTGCAGTTAGACAGCAGCTGCTGGTCTGTATAAATGCCACAGAACATGTAATCAAATGGCAACTGATGGCCCCATTAGCTAAATGGACCTCTTGGGTATGTCGGTTAACCTTCCTTCAGGGAAAAATATAATGTTTCCGCCTAGTTGCAGCCATGGGACACCACACTTGACATGCCAAATGCACCTCATCCAAAGTGGAGTCATGAGTATAACCATGGTAATTAGGCTTTTAACAAATACATGAGGCATGTGGGGGTTGGTTTACCTCAATGTTTAAGGAGCCCCTGAGATTCTGTAGAAATATTTGTGTGTAGAATTGCACCAAGATGGTATGTTCAATTGTGCTTATTCATCCATCCAATGGAAAAAGGGACCACTTGATTAAATTAAAAAGCAACCAAATTAAAATCCATAATAGAAAATAATCTTGGACTCAGTATATAATTAACCTGTGGAATTTACTGCAGCAGGATATTACTGAGACAAATAGTTTAGTAGGATTTAAGGATTAGACACATGAATAAGAATAGCATTTGCTGGTTACACTAGGTAGGATTAAGAGGGGCTGGGAGAGGGACTGTTAGTACATCCATGAGATCACAAATTGATCACTAGCCCAGGGAGGAGGACAATCCTGCCTGGACTCCCCCAGCCTGTGCTACAGTGTTGACCAGGTGCATTAGTCCACAGTTTCTCCTTCCCTGTGAAACATCGGGTACTGGTATAGACCACTTTAGCAGGTACCATACTGGATGAACCATTGCTCATTTCTGCTATGGCAATACCTATAGCCATATGGGTCAAGCCACCATTATTAGCCTTCGACACAAACACAGCTGTTTTTTAAATAATTTAACAAAATCTGGCAGCATGGCCAAATGCCTCCAGACAATCTCTTTTAAGTAATAGAGATGATATTCTTGTTTCTGACTCTTTTTTTTTTTTTTAAATTAAAACACAGGGATGCTGGAACAAGGGATACTGGGGGTGCAGCAGCACCCCCTGGCTTAAAGTGGTTTCCATCATATACAGGGTTTAAAGTTTTGTTTGATGACTTTCAGCACCCCCAATATAAGAACTGTTCCAACACCACTGTTAAAGCACATCACTTTTTTTTTTCTATTGACTACAGAAAATCATTTTCACTCAATAACCTGCCTAGAGGCAGAATTGCACTCAAACTTTAAAAAAAAAAAAAAAAAAAAAAAGTATTGAGAAACCATTATTTTTAAGGCAGTATAAACCTCACAGGCCAGATCCTTGGCTAGTGTAAATTAGCTTAGCATAGCATAGCTCTGATGTCAGTGGAGCTGATTTCACTAGCTGAGGATCTGGCCCTATATTTGTAAAATAAGCTCAAACGAGCATTTCTACATTGGAGAATGATGTGCTGTGAGTATGGACACCAGATGAATCAGTACGCTTGTAGGACACACAAACAACATTCAAGGGTCAATATTATGTAGAGAAAGCTTTTCTTTAAAAATCTTTTTAAAGCTGATATATGATTCTTAGAAAACAAATGTCCAGGTGACAACTGACTGATGTATATCTTTGTTTAGTTTGGTGTAATCCAGCATTTTTGTTTTGGACTAGGAGATATAATGTTTCAGTTTTAAGGCTGAGATGTCACATGCATTGCCATGTACTTTTAAACACACAGCTGCAATGGTCTAAGCATACATAGGAGTAGATATTTTGCAATATTCAGCTCTTCTCCGGGGCGGGGGGGGGGGTGTCACTAATTGGCTTAAAACTGCAGTGTCAACATTTAAAATAATGAAAATCAACAAGTTACAAAATGCTTATAAACCATATTGGTATACCACCCAGTTTTCAGCCCAGCTTCCAACATGGCCTAACTACCTTTGCCTTTTTTTTTTTAAACTGATTGTGCCCACAAAGCTGAGTGTGAAAATGTAGGGTTTGCACAAGCAAAATGGATATGCATCCAAATTTCTGGTAGCTGCAATCACTTGCATTTGCAAAATCTGAAGTTGGATTAAACCAGAAGAGCTGGGTTTATGTTAAGGAGTGAATGTTAAAGTTCTACATTTTAAATACAGAATCCTAACTATCCTCCTCTAAAATGAAGGGTGAAAGAGCCGCAAATATTGGCATAGTTATTTTTGCTTTTCTAGTGCAGCCTCTTTTTAGTTACCTGGTGATATAGTCCTGTATCTTAAGACATGACTTCTGTACTATGGTTGATAATAATGCTTAGGGTGACCAGACCAGGGCCAGCTCCAGGCACTAGCCGACCAAGCACGTGTTTGGGGTGGCACCTTAGGGCAGGGCGGCGCTCGTTTTTTTGTTTGTTTTTTGTTTCAGCCGGGTGGCGCTCGGAGGGGGTGGGGGTGCTTGGGCAGCCCGGCTCTCGGAGGGGGCGGGGACGTTTGTTACGGCAGGGCGGTGCTCCTTTTTTTTTTTTTTTTTGCCTTGGGCGGCAAAAAAGTTAGAGCCAGCCCTGGACCAGACATCCTGTTTTCAAAGGGACGGTCTCGTATTTAAGCCCTCCTGCAGGTGTCCCGACTTTTTCTGAAAAACAGGCGAATTGTCATGGTATTTTCTGTCTCCCCCCACATCAGCCAAAGCCCCACACAGCGCTGGCATGGGGAGGCCTCTCCACCCCTCAGCTAAGCTCTGGGGTGGTATGTGGGGGGAGCAATTTCCAGCCTGTTCACACCCCAAACCTGCAGACTCCACACAGTCCCCAAGGCAGGGACTTAGTACCTTCTTCACCCCCACCCTGTGTCCTGCCCCCAGGGAGCAAGGGGTTGCTCCATCCTCTAGGCATCCTCCCCTACTGAGCCACCTCTCTGGCCGGGTTTGCTGAAGCCCCTGCAGTCAGGTTCCCTGGGCCCTGCTGCACAATGCATCCCTAGGGCTTAACCCCTTCCTGCTCATGCTGTAGCTGGGGGACAAAAGTGGGCTGGGTTATGTCGGTGGCCAGCAGCAGCCTGGAGGTGTTAGCTGCCTTTGGAAACAGTGCAGGCAGGAAGGGAAAAAGCTGCTTCCAGTCACACACAAGCTGGAAGCAGGGGGTGGGGTCGGGGAAGAACTTTGCAAAGACACAGGCTAGGTCATCCCTTCCCCCCCAGGGGTTCCCAAACTTGATTCATGGCTTGTTCAGGGCCAGTGAGACGCTTTGGGCTTGGCTACACTTACAAATTTGCAGCGCTGCAGCAGGGTGTGAAAACACACCCTCTCCAGCGCTGCAAATTGCGGCGCTGCAAAGCGCCAGTGTGGTCAAAGCCCCAGCGCTGTACGTTATTCCCCACAGGGAGGTGGAGTACGGACAGCGCTGAGAGAGCTCTCTCCCAGCGGCAGCGCTTTGAAGTGTAAGTGTAGCCAAAGCCTTTGTTTACCTGAGCATCCGCAGGTACGGCTGCTCGCAGCTCCCAGTGGCCGCGGTTCGCCATTCCCGGCCACTGCTTCCTCCCCCCAGTGCCTCCTGCCCGCCGTGGGCCCTGCGGATCAGCACCTCCTCTTCCTCCCTCCCCTTGTCTCCCACCCACTGCGATCAGCTGTTTTGCTGTGTGCGGAAGGCTGGAGGGGAAAATGGAGGAGGAGGGAGGATGTGGCGCACTTGAGGGAGGGGACGGAACTGGGTGGGAAGAGGTGAGGTGGTGGTGGAGCAGGGGTGGGGCCTTGGGGGAAAGGGTAGAGTAGGGGCAGAGCCAGGGGTTGAGCACCCCTTGGCACTTTGGAAAGTCGGTGCCTGTGCCAACTATGCAGTATTTTTTTTTTTTTTTTAAAACAGAGGCTCAGTCACCTTGATGTTAATTTGAATGTTTGTACAATTGAACTCGCTTGAATAAGGGTAATTTTACCATATTCAGCATAGAGAAATATGCTAATAAATGTTGTGCCTACAGAAGCCTCAAAAAAAGTTTGCTGTCTTCTGTACCTTTCAAGAACATTGCCTTTTAATCTCCTTAAATTATGTCCACAACAACCACTTATAAATATAGTTAGCTTGATGTAAATACAACAATAGGAGGAAAGATACTTTTTCTTTTTCTTTTTTTTTTAATTTTGTCACTTACCAACCAGGAGTAATTAGGATGTTTTATAATAAAAGACCATTTAAAAGAATAAATGACCTGAATCAAAGGTCAAAGCCTTTAGCCAGCTTTCTGCAGGAGATTTTTTCAGTGTAAAATGATTTAGAAAAAAAATTAGTGAAAAGCTGAATAAAATAGGAGGCATTTTATGTGCATGTTCAGACAAGAACAATTTTTAAAGTATTATTAAAGTTTCTCATTTAAATGTCTTTCTTTTTACTTACCTTTGCAAATATCAACAACATTCCTGCACACTGTAATCAAATACTTTCCCCCAAAAGCCATGGAATGTGCCATAATTTGTCAAAGATCCTTACTGACAAGTTTTTAGTAAAGTCCACTACAGCAAACCTTCTTAGGCCCCCTTGACCCATGTAGCAGATGACCTTTGACCTTATTTGGGCCTCTTTTATGAGCTTCTTTCACTCTGACCAGATGGCTAAACTATCAAAGGTTTTTATGAGTAAAAACTGCTTTTCAAACTCACAAGTTGTATATTTCTCTCCATGTTAATGTGAACTATCAACCCAAAGGCTTTAAATTGAAAACACAAAAGGTGCTCTGCAGCTGCCCTGGTCTGAAATGGAGTACCTTGCATTGTGTGGGCTGGGTGGGGATGTTTGCAGAGTAAACAGCTGATGGCCAGATGAAGACAGTTTAAGGCCAAATATTTAAAATGCCCATCAAACTAATAATTGATTTTTTTTCCTCCATGACTTTGTATTAAGTCACACACAAAATGTGTTTTGCAGAGCCATTCTAAATTATATTCTTCTCACCAGCCCCCACCCTCTCTTCTAATTATAACCTACTATGCTGAGTGGCAAATTAGAACTAATTAGATCAAATTGTGTCAGAAACAGAAATAGAAAGAATACAGCCTTCTCACTCAGTTTGAATTTCAAGCCAAACATCTTTGACCACCTGGGAATCACTTTCTTAGAAACTTGGCAGTTGAACTGTCTTGTCCCTTCAAACAGTCTTCCTTCAAATTACCAGTGGGTATGTAGCTTTTTTTTAAAATGCTAAATGTACTAACCTATGTGAGTTGATGATAATTATACTTGCAAGTGCCTAGGCAATTCTTAAATGTAGTGAACATAAATATTTCTAGTGGTGTCATTCAGTGACAGTAGCATCTGGACTTCCTGTATATAATAATAATTTAAATTTTAATAATAAAAATCCGAGTTGGGAGAATGGTAAAGCACAAAGAAAAAAGTCTTACTGTCTTTTCTGAAAAAACACTGAGGAGTCCTTGTGGCACCTTAGAGACTAACAAATTTATTTGGGAAAGCTTATGCCCAAATACATTTGTTAGTCTCTAGGGGGTCACAAGGACTCCTCGTTGTTTTTGCTGATACAGACTAACACAGCTACCACTCTGAAACCTATCTTTTCTGAGACAATTGGGTAAAAATACAACCTGCTTTTCCTCCTTTTCTCACAGATTTCCTGAAGCTCTGTTACCAAACTGTTGGTTTTAACCCTTTAGCTTCTGGGATGAAATCACTCTTGCTGTGACTTGTTTTTGGCTTTAGGAGAAGATCAAACATTGTTGATGAGCAGAAATATATGTTGCTGAGTTACATAAGTAACATGTTTTGGAACCTGTCTTCAGTCTAACACACTTAATCAGAAGGCCAAAAACATATCCACGCCACAGAACAAACTTAAAAATAATTCTTCTACATAAAGGGAGAAAGATGACACCATTCACTCTGAAATGCAGCCTCTTAATGAACATGTATTTCAAAGACAAATATCCACAAGGCTTTTCTAAATTTAATTAATGAGGGGTTTTTTTGTGTGTTTGTTTTTCCAGTTCAGATAAGAAATATATATTGGCAAAAAAGCCTATAGACTGGTGAAGTTGCCATGTCTGCTAGCATTGCAAAATATAGGTCAATAAGTCATGTTTGCATTCCAAAAGCACATAGGATTACTCTCTCTTTTTAAAATTCGGCAGTAAATCAGAACTACTGTATCTATAGCTGTCAATCATGAAAGCAAAATCCAATAGAGAGAATAATGTATGGGAAAGTAGATATAAAATATATTAAATCTTCCCTCCCAGAAAATTTTTTCAGCTTATCCTTACCTTCTGTCCAAAGCTTTTCACTTTCTCAAGTTTCTTTACATGTGACTTGTTAATCCATCAGCCTTGTTTATCCAACCAGGTTTATTAATGACAAATGTTTCTGGCCTTGTTGAGTTATGACTGTAAACTGAAAGAATATGAGGGCCAAGGTGAAAAGGTGATTTCTTTATAACAGCTGTAATTTATCCTGGGCTTTGGCCAGGCCTTTGATTTTGGACTGGCTCTGGATATAGTATTCCTACTGATTGCATTAGAATAGCCCTTAGGGGTCATGCTGAATTCCAGGGCCCTGGAACCAGTTAGAAGAATGGAAGATGACCATATGTGCAGGGTTAGAGAATGATAATAAGGTGCAGCACAATAAAGCACAAGACAACCCTGGGTGTTTTGGAAATCCTCTGCCATGCCTTGTGCATGCTGTCATTCATATAGGCATTACGCAAGAAATGCTACTCAGCTTGTTCAGGGGGGGGAGAAAAAGCAAGAGACAAGAAATTAAGTATCTTGGTTAGATCCTGGGTTCATTAAACATCTCTTGTAATGAGAAGTTTAAGTGTATCATATTACTACTGTTTAGATTTCGAAAGGACACGGCAGGCCCAATGCCATCTAAAGCAGCTTCATAAAGTGCTGTTCCGAATGTAATGCTTGTACAAATAGCTAAACATTCTCTGAGTCTCATTAGGTAGGAGGAAATGTAGAACATGAGATCCCGTCTCCGATTTTAACCTTATCTTTTATGGACCTGAAAATTAGATTCTTGAGAGAGGCAGATGTTCCCCTACATTGCCAGTTTTCCTGAGGGAAATTTGTTATAGGCAATTTAAATGTTGTGGCATTTTTGTGATTTTTTTATTATTATTATTTTTTATTTCTTTAAAACAAATAATGTTACAATTATACAAGATTCCAAGTTACATGCAGGGCATTCTATAAAGGGGACTGAAGTGTACAAACTGAGCAATGTAGATGTAGCCTCACCCAAAAACATAGCAAATACTGATAACATTTTGGGGCATGTATCTGACCCTATTTTACACTCATACTCTCAGATCTATGAAATCATCATCAAACTCTTGTTTACAGCATGTGGACAGAATTCAGTGCAAGCTGAGCAATCAGGGATTTTCTCCCCCTCCTCAGCTAATCTATTGCTAGTGGAAAATACCAGAGTGAAATCTCTGGTGACTGAGGTCTACGCTTTCCCCACACCACATCAAACCCATGGGCACCTTTATTTCCAGATGCAAACACATGGTTAGTGATCTAATTACAATTGTACAAATTGCTGTAGGGGCACTTTGTGCCTTCAAAAACAGCAATCCTACCTCTTAAAGTACAATTTTGCTGCTTGTTGAAAGGTCCCACTTCTTTGAAGGGCAGTTGATTTTCATGCCTCAGTGAAGCATTGCTGATGTTCTCCAGTTGTGGCAATGCTGATCCGTGGCCTGATTCAAGACCCACTGAAGTCAACTGAGGGCTTTTCGCTGACTTCAACAGGCTTTGGATCATACCACTGCTGCAGGGCATAATATTTGAATTATGTCAGATCCATCAGATACCTGAATGTGGGCTAACTAGTTAATTGTGATCATGTATAGTATATCATCTGCATATATACATAAAACATACATGGAAAAATGCTTACAGTATCTATAATCCTCCTACTTGTCTACTCATCATACGTGTCAAAAGGACACAGTACATGCATCTAAGTCCAAAGATACGAATAGGAATCTCAGTGCAAAGTATAAACTATTCTTCTTCAGTGTTTGGAACATGCCTGGCACGTAGAGTGGGCAGCACTGTAAATAAAATAATAGTGTGGGGGGGAAGTGGGTCATATTAATATTGCCGCCCTCAAGCATTCAAAAAATCTTGCATTAGCCTCTAAAAATCATGGGGTTTTTTTCTTTTGTTTTGATTTAATAAATACATGCTGAGTTCTCTTTGGCCATGTCTACACTAGCAGTTATGTTGGTACGATTTTTTTTGTCACTCGGATGTGAAAAAAACAACTCCCTGGAGCAACGTAATTTTTGCTCGCATAAGTGCTCGTTTGCACAGCACTATGTCAGCAGGAGATGGTCTCCAGCTGACATAACTGCCACCGCTCAATGAGCTGGCTTCATGTCGAAAAGAGAGGTCTCTCCCATCGGCATAGAGCGGCTACACAAGCCCTCTTACAGCAGCACAGCTGCATCGATATAGCTGGGCTGCTGCAAGCTTGTAAGTCAGGGGTAGGCAACCTATGGCACATGCACCAAAGGCGGCACACAAGCTGATTTTAAGTGGCACTCACACTGCCCGGGTCCTGGCCACTGGTCCAGGGGGCTCTGCATTTTAATTTCATTTTAAATGAAGCTTCTTAAACATTTTAAAAACCTTATTTACTTTACATCAGTTTAGTTATATATTATAGACTTATAGAAAGAGACCTTCTAAAAATGTTAAAATGTGTTACTGGCACACGAAACCTTAAATTAGAATGAATAAATGAAGACTTGGCACACCCCTTCTGAAAGGTTGCCGACCCCTGTTGTAAGTGTAGACATGGCCTTTGTCTTTTGGATTTTAGCCATATTTTCAGTCTTTTTTCCTGCAACCCTGAGGTCCTGCAACTCATTAGAAAGAAAAAGAGAACTGTGATTCTCACGTAATCAACTACGATGGGGTGTAAGAAATTACTAGTGAGCAACACTGTAATATTGCCCAACCCACCACACAATTTGTGCATGACAGACAGTGCCTGCACAAGAGAAGGCCAAAAGTGGAATGACGGAGCTGTTGCAGGTCAGGACCGAGGGTATGTTTTCACTGGCAATGTTAAAGCATTGCCGTGGCAGCGTTTTAACATGACTGTGTAGTCGCGGCACCAGTGCTAGGAGAGAACTCTCCCAGCGCTGTAAAAAAAAACAAAAAAACCCCCACCCCCACAAGGGGAGTAGCTCCCAGTGCTGGGGCACTGTCTACACTGCCACTTTACAGTGCTGAAACTTGCAGCACTTGGGGGGTGTTTTTTCACACCCCTGAGTGAGAAAGTTGCAGCACTGTTAAGTGGCAGTATAGACAAGGTCCCAGTCTACTGAAGCTGCTTCTTGCCTGGCTAAAGTCAATCCAATCGATCACATTCAAGAGCAATGAATTGAAATAGATACATTTAAAAAAAATGAATACAAAAACATTTTCCTTGATCCAAAGCCACAGAAGCTAGGACGTTCTCTAAATGAATAATATGAAAGCCCTCTAGCAGGTAACTGCACCGTACGCTCACATAATGGAAAGGCATTGTTTTATCTTCCCGTCCGATATGCCACCAGCCTTCTTTTACTCCTGCTGGAATTCTGCACCACTGTGCCATACAGAATTTGTGCAGAATTAATGTTCCCCACAGACTTCTATTTTTTTAATGCAGAATTTGTGATTTCCACCAAAATGCTGCTTTTTTTCCATTTTTTCTGGCTGGGGCTCCTGCTGTCAGCCACCTGGGGCTGCCTGTGTGTGATTTATTTTGACAAATAAAATATGCAGAATTTTAAAATATTGTGTATAGAATTTTTAATTTTTTTGGTGCAGAATTCCCCCAGGAGTATTATTTGCAGAAAGCTGACCTTGTGTCAAAGATGATCTGACTGACATTTTCTGTTTCTGGAAATGATTATTCTGTTTATAAAGTTCAGCTAAGAAAAGCCTTGAAGTTTCCTTCTCCATTTCCACTGATCTTTAAGACTGAGTTACAGTCTCTATTTGTGATAAACTTTGGAAGTTATTCTTAAGAGATTTTGACCCCCAAACTAGAAAATACAAGAAGTATTCAGGTGTAAATGTAGTGAATATGAAAAAGATAAAGTAATATTGACAAGGGAGATAAAGGCAAACTAAAGCAAAAAGGACTAGACTTCCAAAAGTGCTTGACACCCAATTCTCTTGCAAGATTTAAAAAAGCTCCTATGTAAGCGCTTGTGACGAATTCACAATCCTATGTGTAATGAAAAGAGAGATTGCCAGAAACATGCAATACTGCCATCGTATCTGAATTTTCAACCTCTCATACAATCTCAGCAATTGAAGCATCTCTTCCAAAGCTTCATTGCTTACTTTGTTATTCCATAGTGATGTTTTCCCAATAGAGGTTCTTGTCTAATTTTTTTAAATTATTATTAATCTGTTCTGTGCTATAAATATTCAATACTCCTTGGGCCTTTTGGAAAAGATTCACGTTTCCCTTTTCTAGCATTCAGTTCTCCCACTGAACTGATAAGCAGATCAGTCACTAACACATCAATAAAGAAGAGCAATGTTGTACCTTAATATTTGACATCATTACCCAACACACCCATGCAAAACAAACGGCAAGGAATGCAGTTTTTCATGCTTTATCAGCTGTAACTAAACATGTGGTTACAAAAAAAATGAATCACTCAAAGTTAATGAAGCTTTAGTTATGATTTCATATAATCCTTTTTAAACAAAACAAATTCCATTGAAAGAATATAATAGATTAACTCTGGGACTGAATCAATTTGTTTTAACTTCAATGTTATTTACTACCCATACACTTTCCATCTTAGGCTCAAACTCTGTTTTGTCACTGCCAGCAGCACTTTTAAATTTTGTTTAAAGTAACCTAAAATACTCTCAGTTCTAGTTTCCTAGAAACTGAACGCCAGTGGTGTGCTGTGGCATTTTTAGCCAGGTATGCAAAATGGCATCCTCTGCACTGTGTGACTTTGCGTATATGGTATATCGTACATGAGAGATCATGTTGTTCAGAGGATGCCATTTTGTTCTGCATCTGGGGGCCAGATGGAACTGTCCCACTGGCACAGCCAGTCCTGGGAAATACAATGTATGCCTTGACTAAAATGACAGCCTGCTACTGCATAATGCCCCTTTTAAGATTTGAGTCTAGGGCAGGTCCACACTACAGCGTGGATCGATACTCTGGTAAAGACCCACCAAATTGACTGCATATTGCTCTTCAGTCAACCCCTGTACTCTACCCCCGATGAGAAGAGTAAGGTAAGTCGACAGGAGACCCCGCGGTAACTCGACCTAAGGTACATCGACTCCAGCTACGTTATTCACGTAACTGGAGTTGCATAGCATAGGTCAACTTACCACAGTAGTGTAGATATAGCCTAAGTGGACTAATCTGTTTTCTTTACTGAAATACTAGTTTAGCAGCAAGAAAAACAAACTCAGAAATTTTGATTACTCAGGTGCCATTTATATGCACATTAAACTCAATAGAATAATAATGTTTTGGTCTAGAGTGCCTTTTGTCAATAGAGCTTAACTATTTTAAAGATATTAAGAAATGTAGCATCACAATAGCCTAGTGAAGTTGGAAGAGTCTATGCGGAATGGAGAAGCTGAGGCACAAGTTGTTGAAGTGACATGGTCATACAGTGAATCAATTGTGAAACCAGGAATAGAATTACAATTTCCTGATTTCCAGCCCCATGTTTTAACCACAAGACCATAAATAACATCTAGAACAAAGTTTAGATTGTCCAGAGATTCAGAAAAATCTTGGGGGTGGGGGTGTTTTTGTTTTGTTTTTGTTTTTCTGGGGTGAGTAATACATGAGGTTATTACACCAGCCTCTCATATCTGAGACCTGAGTTCATGTCTTACATTAGAGCTGCCCCCCAAACAGTTTTCCTATTTAAGAATAGGAATTGTTTCATGGGACAAAAAGTCAATTCCCACAGAAGTCTGGTTTTCCCATAGGAAATTTTGAAACAATATTTTTAATTTTAAATCTACATTTTTGGAGTGGAAAATGCCATTTTTAAGTTAAAAACAAAACAGACATTTTTGTTTCACTTTGAAATGTGATTTGGAACAAAAACTTTCATTTCAAATTGGTTTGAAACCTGCTGGAGGAAAATTTTCTCAGTGGGAGGGAGAAGGGGAATTGTTTTCTGACCAGCTTTACTTAGATCACAACTGACAGTGAATTTGTTGGTTTCCTCTTAGGTGAAGGTCCATAAATGCACTTATGTCACTATCCTAGTTAGACAGTTGCACCCTACACGTAGGCCCCCCCCTAAAAATTATTTGTACTCTTAGCAGTAATAGTACAAGCAAGGGGATTGTGCACTGGACTGGGCTCAGCTAGGTAGAGAAGCCTTTTCTGCTGCTCATGAAACTTAGGGCTTGTCTACAGTGGCACTTCACAGCACTGCAACTTTCTAGCTCAGGGGTGTGAAACCCCCTCCGCCCCCCGAGCACTGCAAGTTTCAGTGTTGTAAAGTGCCAGTGTAGACAGTGCACCAGCACTGGTAGCTCCCAGAGCTCTGCCGTGACTACATAAGCCACATTAATGTTGCCAGTGAAGACATGCCCAATGTGCCCATCAATGGCAGAAGAGGGCAGAGCCTGCTTCCAAACACCTGCCAGTATTTGGCCAAAGCTTGTCTGACAAGCTGGTTATAAGTGGAAACTGAATGTAGCACGTGCACTAGTTGCTCCAAGTGCACAAATACCTGCTTGTGTGTGCAAATGTTGGGGGGGTTTTTTCTGTATATCCTAATTAAGACTACAACAAACTGCCAGGGATTAAGAAGAAATTTTCTTCTTGTGTATGTTAATGGATAATTGTCTGTTCTGAGGGGTTTATATTTTTTCTATGGAGAATATGATGCTAACCACTGTTGGAAACCGGACACTGGATTAGATGGGGCATTGTTGTGATTCATTGTGTCAGTTCCCATATTCCTATACCCATTTACTCCTAGCTCAGCTCTAAGAAACTTTTTAACTCCCTTATAATGAGAGTTAAATTTTCAAACCTCCTCAAGCCAACTTGCAATCTAGTGCACCTGTGTTTTCGCATGAAGTGAATTACTTTCACAAAAAGGAGGGGCTGTTATTTTGGCAATACAAGGCTTATGTTTGCTCCTGCAGACCCTGCAGTTGAATACCTAATGTCTGATACACATGCACAAGTAGCTGTGTTTTGGGGCGTAGAGATTATGCCCCATTTACAGATGCAATCAGTCTTTCTCACAAGGGGGTGTACAAAATCAGAAGGCGAAGTTTGAAAATGTGGCCTGTTGATAAGGATGTGAATGAAAGTGGCTGACTGTATAAATCCCAATTAGTATCTCCTGGAAACTCCTTGGAAACTTTACAGACAGGTAAAATCAGAAAATAAACTCAGGGCTTGTCCCCACTTGAAAGCTATTTTGGGTTATATTTGTGATCCAAATTAAGTGATCCAAAACAACTGTTGGGCAAGGAGGACATCTACACTACCTTGATATCCTGGATTAAGCTACTCCCCCCCAGAATCACTGTGTCCATACAATGCTGTGTTGTTTTGAAATAAGCACTCAGCATTCTGGGCAGATGTCCCATGGTGCAATGCTTCTCCACTATGCTCTGTGCATTCTGGGATTTTTTTTCTTGCTGAGCATTGTGAGAGAACTACCAGAAAGCATTGGAATTCTAGGACTTGGGGTCAAACTAAACAATTCCCATAATTCTTCTCATTGCATCCTATCATTCTTTGGCAAGCTCACACCATTTTCAGAATGCCATCAGGCGGCACTGGGGGAAACCCTGCTGAGCACTGAAATCCTGACCATCATTAGCACAAACAGGTTGCTGTGTTTGTGTCTCAAATTGCGCAGTGGCTTGAGGCAGGGCAATATGGACACCTGAGGAGAGGACGGCGGAATTTGAGAAGTCATTTCTGTATGATTTATGCCTAGAGTAGCTTCACTTGGTGGAGCACTGCTTCTGGGCTCATCCAACTAGCACTGAGGAGTGGGACAGGATAGTGATGCAGACCTGGGATGAACAACAGTGTTGGCAGAACTTTAGGATGTCAAAGATGACTTTCCTAAAAATCTGTCCATAGCTCATTCCTGAGCTGCACTGCTGGGCCACCCACATGATTTCCCTGCAGCATGGAGAAGGGTGTGGTCATCACCAGCTAGAACCTCACTACTAGCTAACCAGTTGGTTACTAAATCACCTGTCAGGGAGGTGTGTGCCGTTATCAAGAAGTACTATTCCCCAAGGTCATATAGATTGCCTGGGAGGTTGTTGATGGATTTTCACAGTTGGGGTTTCCAAATTGTACTGGGGACCATTTATGGAACCCAAATACCTATTGTTTGCTGTTCACAGCAGGACTCAAAGTTGATCAACACAAAGGGGTGTTTCTCCATGGTGCTGGAAGGCCTGGGGGGTCACTGTAAAAGGACCATAATGTCAGGACCTTTTGGAAATGCTGGCCTGTCTTCTGCAATGGAAAAATGGAACTTTTTCTCCAAGGACCAATATAGACACTGATGATATTGTGATTCCACCTGTCATTCTAGGAGGATCAGTTTTTACCATCGGCTTTTCTGCCTTATGAAGTCTTATAGTGAACATCTGGTGTGAGAGCAAGGAGAGAGGTGGACAGATTTACTGAGCACATTAAGAAAAGCCAACAAAAGTGGCCTCTACAAAATGCTGGAAATGGTCAGGGACACAAGGTCAGGGATGCATTATGCTTTTCCTTTGAGGCTAGAACAATATTGTGAATCTTTGGTGTATGTGTTTTTGTGTGTGTGTGTGTGTGCATGCATGCACACCTGCTTTGTGTAGGGATTGATTATGATAATTGGTACAAAAATCTTAGTAAGCTTCACTTGGGATTTTTATGTTGATTGGTCCAACGCGTCTATAAAACTTGTAAACCACGTGCCAACATTTTCAAAGAATTTTTAATAAATAAGAAATAATCCACCAAGTTGTACATTGTGAATAGTTAAAACAAAACCTCTGTTGAACATCCATAACTTAAAACCCAATCCAAGCAGAACTAATAAACAAAGAACTACATGTCTGTGCTTTCAAGATCGCACATTGGTATACAGGGGAGGAGAGGTTAAAATGTTCTGTGTGTCTTGGGGTATGGGATGGGGTTAGATCATGGGAGTTAAAGGTTCTCTCAATAGCCACTGTTGTCCTGTGATGTGGATTGTTGAAGGAAGGGCCAGTTCCTTGGAGTTGGGAAAGTGAAGGGTGCATCCCAGTATGCAGAGCTCTCAGAGGGAAAGGGCAGTGGGTAGGTTGGGATGGACCCTGTACTTTATTCTTCTCTCTCTTGTCCATGGGGACTGTAGCATGTCCAGTGCCAGCACTAGGGAAGGAGAGTGGACAACAGAAGTAGCTATTGTCCAAATTCTAGTCTCCATGCCAACAACCATTTAAATGTTGCTTTTTCTAAATTTTGGCATTCGATTCCCATGGGCTCTTCCCAGCCTGAAGTGTGTTTGGAGATTGTTTGTTTGAAAATGTCTTACCTTCTTCCCCATTTATATAGGACCCCAAAATGGGGTGGGGTGGTGGCTGGGAGATTTTGATTGAGACATCTGGAAAGACGGTTAAAAATTGCGTGTACATCCAGCAGATTGCTGGTGGTCTGGGATTAGAAGGTGGTTTTGGTAGTAGCATGGTCAGGCCAGTAATTGCATGTGCACCTCTGCAGGCTATCCTTACTTCAGATATCGTTAACCTGAGGTGTGTCCCCAAAAGGCAAAGGAGGATCCTGTTCAGAAAGGCAATGAACAAATCAGGAAGCTATACCCCACTGCTGTTTGCCAGGATGGTTCCCCCAAATCTGGTGTGAGAGTGCAAGGGAATCACAAGCTACATGGCCAGTCTTCCCAGAGCTGCGTTTATTGTACAACGCGTGCCAGAATAGAGCACCATCTTTGCCTTAAGTTCTCTTAGATGATCAGCATAAAGTGCACTGCAAACTAAATAGACTTCTGCAGTAATTTTTCTGAATCCAAGGAAGGGAGTATGCCTGAATGTCTTCTAATGCCTTAAACTTTCTATGCATTTTGAAATGTCTGTGTAGCCTGAGTTGGGCAATTTACCTAACTCAAAGCTGAGGGCATTAATGAAACTGTGAGGCAGAAAAACGTTAGGATTGCTTTTTCTTTCCTGTATTTGTCACTACAAAAAATGTGTCTTCCATTCAGTGTATGCTATTTTTTAACAATGCTGTCAACTTGGTCAGCTGGTGGGAGAGGGATCAGTAAGCGATATGGTAAGGGGTGTGTGTGAAAGGCATGACCTGGAAAGCTTGAAGGGTGGTTCTGTGCTTGCATATTTTGCTTTTTTATTCTCCGATGTAGCTGCCAGCCATTTTGAGCACCCAACAGTTAAAAGCTGAGGAGGCAGAGAGAGGCTAACACAATATGCTGGCACCCCTGACAGTATCCGGGACAAATGTGTTTAAATCCTCCAGTGCACTTTTATTGTAATATAACACAGATTATTTTCAGGAAGAGCTCCCCTCTCCACGTTAGTTCTGAGCCTGTGATTTGGATGGCTCCTGTGTCTCTCTGGTTTAGTAGCTTGGGGAAATCCTGAAATCATAGAATAACAGGGTTGGAAGGGACCTCAGGAGATCATCTAGTCCAAGCCCCTGCTCAAAGCAGGACCAATCACCAGACAGATTTTTTTCCCCAGATCCCTAAATGGGCCCCTCAAGGATTACACTCACAACCCTGAGTTTAGCAGGCCAATGCTCAAACCACTGAGCTATCCAAGATCTCAATTGCCATCAGCTTGGCATCCTGTCATTCAGTGTGGCATGTTTACCAAAAATACCATCCAGCTCATGATAGTATCTGTAGACCATGCAAGCTCTGCCAGAGGTCTTTCATTATTGTACTTTACCTGCTGGAGCACCTTTCCCTTATTGCAGCATTGGCTCAGGCGCCAGGAGTGCCCCTCACTGATAGCAATACATTAGAGACTCCTGTTCAGATATGTTGGGTCACACTCCTCCCCTAGTGAAGGGCCAGACCTCACCATGGGTCTATATGGAAGCATGAAGCATGGCTGCTGCATAATTGGTATTTGACTCTGGCTATGTGAAATTGACATGAGCTGGAATCACAAAGGACCACAAACCAGCATTTAATTGGGAAGATGACATCTGGTCTGTACAGGATAACACTGGGAGGACTGCCAGATTCAGTACATTGTTGTATGCCATTTAGTTGTAGCTGTGTCAGTCCCAGGATATTAAAGAGACAAGGTGGGTGAGGTAATATCTTTTATTGGACCAACTTCTCCTGGTGAGAGACAAGCTTTCAAGCCACACAGAGCTCTTCTTCAGGTCTGGGAAAGGTACTTAGAGAGTCACAACAAAATGCAAGGTGGAACAGATTGTTTAGCATAAGGAGTTAGCACATATTGTAAAGGACTATGTAATGTACAGTGGCCTGTTAACACCTACAGTCATAGGTTGGTCCCTATGGTCCCAACTACTTTGTTGTTTGAAGACTCATCCCAAATCTCAGTAAATTTACTTCCAAAGTGGGTTTGTTAATGGGAGTTGAAAAGCCAGATAATTTGAAACAAACTTGTGTGTGGACCCAAGGCACTTAATTCGAAAAACCTTAATTTAACCTGAAAGAACTTTCAAGTGTGGAGAAATCCTAAGAGCTCAGGTCTGTCCTCTAATACACCAGTATAAATCCAGAATAATTTCCTCCATTGTATCTGAGAGCAGAATTGGGCCCTATGTGGCTACCATGAAGACTATTATTAGTCACTTAATTAAATTACTAGTGAATGCTGGTGTAAATATAAAATATAAAACCAAAGAAACCTGTTCTGAATCCCTTAGAAGGCAGGCAATGAACATCAAATGAAAGAGCATGTCCATCCAGAAAATGACATTTTCATATCCCTGTAAATTAAATTAAAACAAAAAATGACACAGTATGCCTTGACCGTGTAGCAAAGGTGTTTTATTTGTTAAAAAAAAATTGTTTAGCTTTTTGACTTCCTAGATGCTGTTGTAAAATCTGTTGTTTTTAATTTATTACTCTGAAAAAACACACACCTTTGACAGTGAACTATGACATAATTAGATGCAAACTACACATCTAAAAGCTGTTTACTTCCTGTAACTCTAGGATAATTACTAATGAATCACTGACTCTTGGGATTCCCAGTTTGTAATGGAATACTCTGCAAACTTCTTATCAGATCCACAGTGATTTCTGTTCACAACAACAACAAAAAGTTTAGTCCATATGCACCGATTCTAAAGCATTTCTTAGCATGTCAGTCAGAGCAGTCATGGTGAGTCTGAAGGGATAAGAAAAGATAAAGTGTATCAAAGCAGGATCTGACATTTGTGATCCTATGCAGACCTTTCTTTCTAAGAGCATCTTGTGGACTGGACTGACAGCAGGGATTAATCCATGCAATGGCAATAAACAATAGTTGAAGTGGGGTTGAGGCCTAACACCTGGATGTTATGTTACCATCCGTAAAGAAGCCTGTTTCATGCTGTGAATGAATATATATGATTCTGACATTGTTTCCCTCTCTCAGCAACAGGTAAAGAGCTTTTTTTGCAAATGAGAAAGCATCAGGACCTTTGATTCACATGTAAAGCTTTAGTATGTTTTGTGCTTGACTTAAAGCAGATATGAGTGGTATAGAGTGACATTTTTGTGACTTTGTGCATATAAGCATCTTGAAGCTGGCCCCATCCGAATCAGCTTGAATCTTACCTGCTTTGTGTTAACTTCCCTTTACAAGAGAGATACATGGTTGCTTTCTGGATTTTTCTGTACAGGACAAAGGGAGCTTCTCCCTAAAAGTTATGTAGTACACAAAGAGATGGTACAACCTCAGTCCTGTGAAAGGAACCGTGATGCTGATCAGATTCTGTTATGTTTATTGGAACTGAGTTTGTCACGTCCTTTCAAGCGTAGCAATACCTTAAAGGGGGCGAATGACAGAGAAGATGAGGAAGTTTCCCTCCTCACCCTCTCTCTGAATTTAGGAATCATGACAAAAATATGTGGGTAGCTGATCACTGTCAATCCAAAAGACATAAAAGGTTAGAACGTATGCACAGTATTCTGAGAAAGTAATGGCTTCAGCAAAGCACGTCTAAAAAGCTCTCTTTATAGAGGCCCTTTCCTCAGTTGCTGGCCTAATTTAATCTCCTGTATTATCTATGGAACCTTCAGGGTCAGACTATGTAGGTCAGGGATTCATTGACATAAATGGTCGTCTTTTTTTTTTTCCCCCTAGTCAAGAAGAAAAGGGAAAGTGGTCCAAGGAAAATGACAGCAGGCCCCGACGGTCATGTCCAGAAGATGATCCCTTTGAAGAGGCCAGGAGTATGGGGCATGAGAAAGGGAGGAATGGCAATAAAAAGAAGAGGGCTCCTTGGAGCCAAACAGTGGAAACACACATGGACTGAGGACACTGCCCTTGAGTTTTGAGAGGTTTCAACCCAGCCTGGCAGAATCAAACAGACCCTGGTGTTTGTTTTTGCTGACAAAAGTGGGGATGCAAAACGGGGAAACCTGATTAAGGGTGAGCAGGAAAGTATCCTCATTACCCCTAATCAACACGGATATTGAAATAGCATGGTATAGTACTCAATAGCAAGATTTATGCCCAGGCAAATGAGTTTATACAGCACGTAGTACAATGGTTAGGCTTTATGGTAATACAAATAAGAATAATATCACTACTACTATATTCCTAACGGCAGTAAAACAGGATTGCTGCCCACTCCGTTAACTTATTTGTCAGATACTTAACTATCTCATAGATTATTTTTATTTTTTTTGTGGGGGGGGTCACTTCTGCAGGAACCTCAAAGGGTTCGAGGGAGGAGGTGATGCTAGTGGAGATTTCTTGCTGAAATACAACCTCCTGTTGGGTTTTGCTTTGTGAGCAAATCCAGGGAACACAGAATTTTCCCCAAATTTGGTTGGCATTTTTCGATGAACTCCAATTAAATGACAAGACAAGTATCTAGAGAGAGAGTGGGGTTTGTAATTGTTAATAGAAGTTACATTGAAGCATATGCCATTTAATAGTGTAAATTTACAAGTGTAGGACCTCATATCGAACATGTACCAGAATATTCTCTCTGACCACAAAGGAGGAAAACCTAGTTATTTCTCTACTTCTTTTGTTCCAATCCCCGCAAGAAGCCCATGATTCAATCCATCAAATGTGCTTCTGTGGCTAAGTGACTTGCCCATGGTCATACTGGGAATTATTTGGCAAAACAGGGCTTGAACCCAAATTTCCCAAGTCCTAGGGCTAGCACTCTAAGCAGTGGGTCATCTTTCCTCTTCTGGAGCCTTCCACACTGGATGTACATCATCACTTAGAAGACAAGAAGAGCAGTTTCAAACAGTGTCATCAACTGAGACTAACAGATGCCCCTCTTGAGTCCCTTAGCCCTTTAAATAAAAAAAGGGGGGTTGAGTGGGCTAGGATTCATCAGATGCAAAAGTCCCTCATGAGAGAACCATTCTGTCACCAAGTGTCCCAGTCACTATGATGGGTAGATAGCTATGACTCCTCCTTCCCTCTGGCTGGACAGTTTAGTGGTAGTTTAATAACATTAGTTCACTCACTTTATGCTTCGATTCAAAGCCTATTGAAGTAATTGGGTATCTGTTGCCTCTATAGACTTTGGCTCAGGCCCTTAATGTTTACATTTGAGCTTTTTCTAAATAAATAAGGAGGGATACATTTTTAATGGCGGGCAATGTGAACGTGCCTGCCAAAGCTCACACATATGCACGCAGTTTGATATTGTGTGCAAAAGGACAATCATGCAGGTAGTTTCCTGTGTGGTATATTCAGCAGTCATTTGTATGTGCAAATGTGGTTACAGTGGGTTTTGCAGGGCCATGCAGTATGTCCTCCTCTGAAACTTGGCTCAGAGAGTTTAAAATAACTTGGCTATAGTCATGGATAGATTCATAAAAGAAAACCCACCAGCCAATGACTAGACAACGAGACATGCGTTGATTGGATATAGTATCCAGACTCACTCTGACAGCCAAACAGGAGCCTTGAAGCAGACGCTCTCATTGGCTATTGGAACAGTCAGCATCGCTGATGATGGCCCAGTACCACACATTGACTAACGCAGCCAGATCTCCATTGTTGGAATCGCTTTAGGAGCAAATCTTTTTGTACAGCTCCAGCAGTGGATCTCATTTAAAACGTCTATAGCAACCAGATGTTGGCTCATATTAGAAACATGCATTATATACCTGTAAACAGTGAATCTTTTTGAAAGGAGAATGTATATTAAGCTGAAATGTAGAAAGTGTTTGTGTAACCATATTACTATGTTGGGCCCTGTGGAAGGTTAAAGAGGGAAAATATATCTATATGGAAACCGAGTCAGTATGGCCTAGTGGATTGGGCACTGGCAGGAGACCCCTGGGTTTTATTCTTGACTCTGGTACTGACCTGCTGTGTGACCTTGGACTTCACCTCTCTCTGCCTTTTTCCTTGCCCACTCTTTGTCTGTCTTGTCAGTTTAAACTGTAAGTTCTTTGGGTCAGGGACTGTCTCATTTTGTACAGCCCCCAGCACAGTGGAGCCTCTAGATGCTACTATGATTCAAATAATGATGGTAATGTTAGATCAATAGCGACATTACGCAACACAAGCCTTCAGGCAAAAAAGCCTCTAGCATCAGAAGGATGGAAATTTTGATCCCAAAACCTTGCATATGATTTATCTGTTGATCCAATAATAATATTACTTCACATTTATTCCAAAACGCTTTCAAAACATTAATTAATTAAAGTCCCACAGCAACTCTGAAAGGTAGATCTTGCATCATCTACCTTGTCCACTTATGTTAATTGAACTAGTATATTAAAAAATGCATTGAGTGTTAATCAATTATGAAACATGCTTGTCATTGCAACAGTAATTAACCTTTTGTCAATAGCTATTTATCGTAGGATTGCAAAGACCCCAATACTCCCAGAGACTGTGGAAATAGGTAGGAGGCAGCAATCCTTTGACATCTGAATCTTAAAACATTTTGAATGCCTAGAAAGTTTGTCAGAGGGGGAACGATATTTGTGCAAAATGTTCGTTTGTCTTTTGAATGTTTTTTCTTCCCTATTCAGTAACAGTAGTTGCCTTAACAATGGCAAGAATCTAGTGTATCGGTGAGCTGTATCCCTTGAACTCCATCTTACAGAACAAAAGATTTCTAAGAAGCATCCATGCAGCAGATGTTTAGTTATCTGAAGTGTCAGAATGCCAATTAGATATTGAACATGGCAGGAGGAGGGTGGAGTTTCCAAAACAAATGAATGATGAATAGGAACAGTTCCTGAGTTTAGTCTAAAGTCCTGCTGTTCTTTTGTAAAATGGTTTGTGGCAAATTTGTTTTGTCACTGAGGCATAGTTCCCCCTTAGCTTTTAAGTGATTTTTATAACTGTCCAAAGGAAACTAATTTTTTTTAAAAAATGTGACAATAAAATATCCTTTTGTTGTTCAGAGCGTGCTGCAAAAATGAACATGATCTTAAATGTAAAACCAAATAAGCCTCTCATTCATATAGTGAACGTATTGTGATCACAAGCTCCCATAATGAAAGCCTAGTCTTCTGTTGAAAAAGGGGGAAAGTTACAGAAACATGAATGAATTTTATAAGTGGTGTTTGTTCCAGAGATAAATTTGAAGTCGTGTTGAAAGCAGGAGAGCTGGGCCATTAAATTACATTTTGATCTTCATTGGTTTCCATCTGCCAAATTGCAATCTTGTTTGTGACAGCATGAGAAGGGTTAAAAAAATCATCCATGTTACAAAATGCTTCCACAGCTGACTTGCATTTTTATTGTGCCTGACCTCAGTAAATCATTTTTAGAAATTTAATATAACCTAGACGTTTCCGTTTAGTATTTTGGGTGGCATGACAATCAAAATAGTTTCGATTGACTTGTGAAATGCTTTAGGTGGTCCTTCCCTAATAATCACACACATCTAATAAATGTACTTAGGACAACCAGCTCTGTGTCTCTTTCTGTCAAATAAGAGTAATACTGGACAATGTAAAATACTAGGCAAAACAGCAGAGAGGAAATTGGGCTTGCATTGACTTAAATAAGCGAGTGCTGTGACAAAATTGTTTAGTTCTCTTTTGACCTTTTGAGGTCACGTTTGACTATTTATGCTATCTCCTAATGCTCTACTTCTCCCTGCCTGGTAACAATTATGCATTTGTGCTGTTCTTTGCCTTCTCAGTTGGTATATTAAACAATAAATAATTACTGCATAAAAATATACACTCCTATTTTGCAGTTTCCTGCTAACACCAATCCAGTTCCAAATACTATATTTTAAACAGTTTAGTGAGTAAATGATCATTTTAAAACTATGCATTTTAACAAATTTAGTGGATTTGTTTTTAAAAATAAATCAGCATCAAAGATAAGGAGGCATAAATTAAGATATAGACATATGCAGAGGTTATAGAAGAGAGCAGCAAAGAGTCCTGTGGCACCTTATAGACTAACAGACGTTTTGGAGCATGAGCTTTCGTGGGTGAATACCCACTTCGTCGGATGCATGTCATAGAAGAGAATATTAGTTGCTTTTTTAAGAGAAGTTGAATACTCTTGGATTTATTCTGATCTCATTCACAACAGTGTCGACTCGGAACAACTCCATTGAAGTAAATGATGATGGAAATTTTGCCATTGTCTTTAATAAGGACAGGATCAGGCCCTGTTTAGCAGGCCAGGATATTGCTAGGTAACGACAGAAGGCTTGATGCTCATCTCTCTTACCCTGGTTTTATGAGCAGTAATTCCATTGACTTCAATAGAACAGCACACGTGAGTCAGGTGTTGCAAGATTGGCACTAGGGTCTTGCTAATCCAAAGTGCTGAGCGCATTCTGTTAGGTGCTGAGCATCCTCAGTCCCCACAGATGTCAAGCAGGCCTTTGTTGATTCAACATGAGTTACAGGCACTTAGGGCAAACTTTTAAAATGTGGGTGACTAAAATTGGGTACCTACATTCATATTTAGGCACTGATCTAAAAGTGGTCCGATCTATTTATTGGTGGTAGAGCTCTCATCTTCCAATAATTTCAGTAGGAGCTGCAGGTGCTAATCACCTCTGAAGATGTTGGCTATAGACCTTAGCGTGAGATGCCCAGCACCACATAGTATCTGTTTGTATTTCATTGTCCTGTGGTCCCGTAGCTCAGAATTAGCACTCAAAAACAATTCGGGCAAGTTATTATTTTTATAGAGAGAGCTTGCAAGCTGTCCCACACAACACAGTATTTAAATACACTATGACAAGGCACTGTTAAAAGAAAATATTACCTCCCCTGGTGGTAAACTCCAACACTAAATATGTCATGTACTTTGCCTACCTTGTTCTTTATTACAGTGTTTTAAAAGCGTAAAAAAGGCTTATGGGATTTTTTTATAAATTGCAAATTTTTTCCTGTATTCATAAATAACTTTTTTCTTCCCAAGTTGAATAGCCTCTTAGGGAGAACTGAGTTTGTGAAAATATTGGGCGAGGTCTGTCTTTGGGATAGAGTTGATCTCTTTTGCTGCTTTTACTTTTTATACAGCAGTTAAGGACAAATTCACCAGTGGTATAATTGAATGCAAGTACACCAACCATGTCTATTATTTTTGCAGCTAAGTGGCTTTATTAATCAATTTGAGATCAGAGTATGCTTTTTACAGTGATGGAGTGAAATCAATGTGATAAAGCAGCAATTTATCCTTTAAGAGATCTCATTTTACTGCATTGCTTCTGTTCACCATTATTGAACAATATGGCCTGCACATCACAAATTAGTTATGCCGACATAACCGACAGAATCTCTGCCCTTGATGACGTTACAGTACGTAAAGCAGTGAAATGGGACAGGAAAGCCATTTCCCATGCTATTTCCTGATTTCCTGCTCTCTGCATTCCAGCACATAAACCTTTAATTCATTTCAGAATGCAAAGGTCATGACAAAAAGTCAAGGGATAAATATACCCTTTTGTCAAACAGAAGGATAACAGCAAATTTTACCAAAATGTTTCTAAAGCCAGGTGTTTCCCATATACTGTATTCAAATATGCATCTTTGAAGGCTTTGGTAACATTCTAGCATTAGACACTTTAAGAACTTAAAACCCTTAAGCCTTATGCCCTAAAATAAATTCTTTGAGTAACAAGGCAGTAAAATATGCACATCTGTATTTGTGTGAGGCCACAGGTCTGTCTTTCCAAAGAAATTTGGAATGCAAGTGACCCATATACTGCATGGACTGAAAGCAAACCTTTATGCAGGGGGCATGTTTGTCCCATAGAAAACACCATACAGTGTAGATCTAACTTACAAATGATTTGTCTATTAATCTTTTATGACTGATCAATCAAAAATTTAAATTAATTGGGCACCCAACTCCCAAATTCAAGAGAAAAATCAGGGATGTGGAGTAGGAGGGAGAATGGTGCTGCAAAGGAAAAAGGATCTCAAATCCTACATCTTAAGCATGCAAGTAAGCCCTGCAAAAGCTCAATAGATGTCAGTACAACAGTCTTCAGGATCCCTCAAGAAGACAAATGCAAACTCTAGGAGAATATCCTTCACAGCTTGGTATCTAGGTAAAGTCCTGCAGAGACTCAGCCATAATCAGCTTTTAAACCAAGTTTCTGTCTCTGTTACTGTAAGAATTTGCCAGGGAGAGGAGAAAAGTGGTTTTATACTCATTGTTTGAAGAGCGGGAGGTGGGGAGAAGATTCATTAAAATGCTTATGCCTATCCTTTGTTCAAAGCAAACAAACTAAAAACCAACCTTTAGGTGTCTTTCTCACGAAGAGGAGTTATTCACCGAAATTCTGATGTTTACATGTTACTATTTTCCTAAATGCTTTTTCAGAAATGCACTTTCAAAATATAGAAAGGATCGGGGAGTGGGGGGGAATGTTGTACTTTGCTTTCCTAGAGGAAAAAGAACATCTCCTTGACTCTTTCTCTGTTTGCAGAATATCCATGAGCAAATTGCACTTTCCTCAAATTAATACCTTCTGTGAAGTCACTAACAACTTATTAAAATACATCTAATTTTATGTGCAGCAAACTGCTCACAATCACATAATCAGTACTCAATATTCACAGTGTGTGACTGGTCAGTTAATCCACATGACATCACGCCTGCTCCCTCATTGGAGGAGAATGGATCCATTCCTACTGCAAATCTTTGTGCATGCACATTTAAACTTTAGTTTCTGCATCATTAAAATTCATTTTCAATAAAAATTTGCATGAGTTTAAAAAAGGGTCTGTGAAAGAGGTGAGAACCTGATCAAAGTACATTTAAAATCCCCATACACTTTCCTGGAATGTTCTCTTATACTTTTTCTTGGTTTAAGCTTGAACATTGTGGATTCCAATAGAGCTATTACAATTAAGGACCAAAATCTCAAGAGAAGACAAAGCTGAAACTCTGCTTTTATTTCACTCCATTGTGCCTACAGTAGGAATGTGCTACTGAACAATTGGTAATTTTAAATACAGCACCTCATGCTGCGAGCTTTTAGTGGGTTACAGTTTGAGTTTCACCCCAACTTTAAAGTTCAGATTTTTTTTTTTAAAAGGCTACAGCCACCATGACTATAGTTAGAGCTGGCCTGAAGGATGAGCCAAGGGTTAGGACATTAACCTAGACTCGGGAGACCTGCCTTCAGTTCCCTGCTTTGCTACAGACTTCTTGTGTGATCTTGGGCAAGTCGTTTTGCCTCTCTGTGCCTCCATTCCCCATCTGTAAAAGGAGGATAAGAACTCTGCCTTCCCTCACAGTGATGTTGTGAGGATAAATACATTAAAGATTGTAAAGCCATATAAGAGGTAGGTACTGTTGTTTATTCTAAAGGCCAAATCAGCCTCCCACAGTCTTAGAGATGGATAGGCCCTCCCCCATTCAGTCCTTCAGCAAAAGCAGCCAAGAAAGACACAACAGTCCTGCTCTTCACATTCAAGTCTGCCAAGAGCAGCTGTTAAGCTTGCACTCTTGGGGCTTGATTCTCTCCTCCTTTACTGCTTTGTGTCCTCACTTACATCTGGGCAAGACGAATGCGAAGTGATTGTAAAATGCTACCAAATCAGAGAGGTAGTGCTTTACTACATTGAAAGTCCTTGCATGGGATAAATTGGATTCACTATTCTCCCCTCTGTTTTCCTAAACTGTTCTATAGTGTGCCTGTGTTCTACTAAGCTATTATTGTATTTCACCATGGATCTGTTTGCATTTCACTGGGAGATGACTGAATAGTTGTATAGTGTCAGTGTAACTCAGTAAAGTACCCGGAGACCCTCTAGGATGAAAGGAGCTGTGTAAATGAATATTGTGTGTATTTATTTCATGTGGTTTCTCAGTGTGAGAAAAGAAGTGTGTCCTCCCCATTGAAAAATATCCCATAAGCCCACCTTCCTTCTGCTCTGGGAGCTTTCTGGAGCCCCTGTTATCCTTTAGGGGCTTGTCTACCTGGGGAAACCTACCGGCATAGCCATAGCACTATAATTATTACTTTTGTTTCCCAGTCGTCCTCTCAGAATGTGACTCCGTCCTCTGAGTCTTTTCCTGTCCTTGCCTCACCTCCTCCCATCTGTGTGTGTGTCCTCCTCATCCATCTCATACCGCTGTAGTCTGAAGAATAACAATGATAAGAACAGTTTACCCAACTGTACACATTCCACAGCATTGTTCAGGGGCTCGCAAACGACTGATTGTACCACAAGCCCCTTCTGACAACAACAATCACTACATGATCCCGGGATGGGGGACCTGACCCTGAGTCTGCCCAAGCCCCGCCATTGTGGGTGGTGGGGGTGGCAGGTGGGGGCGGCAAAGCCAAAGCCTGAGCCCCACTGCCCCAGGCGAGGGAGGCCAAGGTCAAAGTCAAACCTGAGTCCGATCACCCCTGGCTGAAGCCGGCAGGGCTTAGGCTTCAGCCCAGGTTCCGGCAAGTCTAACACCAGACCTGGCAACCTCATTAAAATGGGGGTATAACCAGTGATGAGCTGCCAACATTTTAACAACCAGTTCCCTATAAAAAGTTCTGATTTAAGGGGGGGGAGCGGGAGAGGGGGCGGGGCAGGCGGAGACATACTTATGGGGCCGGAGGCCCCTGCAGGGCCTGGGGCAAATTGCCCCACTTGCCCCCCCAGCAGCCCTAGAGCTTGCAGCCCCCTCCCCTCTTACCTTGCTGGCAGCTCAAAGCAACTACAGAGCTCAGCTGAGCTGCCCACGCTGCAGCTGGGGGGAAGCAGAAGGGCCGGGGGAGCCTCAGTCTCCCCAGCTGGGAATCCTGGGAGCAACAGGATGGTCCGGCCCACGGACCGGAGTTATTGCCCACCTCCTGGCCCTTTAACAACCGGTTCTCCATGGAGGTCTAATTTTAGCAACCAGTTCTTGGGAACCTGTGGGAACCTGCTCCAGCTCACCACTGGGTGTAACCCACTTTGGGGTCCTGACCCACAGTTTGAGAATCACAGGGCTAGGTGCACTAGGGGTTGCAGAATGTACATTCCTCACTACAGTCAGGAGCTCAAGGTGGGATTGGTTCTCATAAGCAGTAGAAGCTAGGATCCCTTTCTGCTCATCCCTAGGAAGGAGCATCCACCTAAGGCCAGTGACTACATGCCACAATCCAGCACTAAACAAGCCAATAAAGTTCATTAGCTTTGTTTTTTGTTTTAGTTTAGTTTGGTTTGGGGTTAAAAAAGGCAGCCCTCTGGATTAAATGGATTAATTGCAAAAGATCTCCAGATAAATGAATACAAAATGCAGACCACTATTAAAAGAAGAGTCTAAACAGAAAAGGCACTTAAGACAACAAATGACAGGATGCTGCTACGGATCCAGTGGTAGTAGAAACTGGCCGTATAATTAATAGATAGTCCAAAGAGCACAACTATTGAGCCAGTGGTTTAAAACATCTCCATATTTCACACCACATTTAAATGCATAGCTAACTGTATTTTTTTTTCAAACAATGAAAACAGACAGAGCATTTTGTCCCTACAACCAAAATATAATGAAGATTCCATTTTAATATAGCAGGAAATTTATGGGAACACGTTCCAGACGGGTGGCCTCCCTTTTGCAGGCACAAGTTGAACCCACGTTCACAGTTAATTTGCAAGTAGAAGTCTGAGTGCTTGTGCCACTAAGTAAGTAACTGCAAGTGCCAGTCGAATAGCTGGAGGTACAAGTACTCAGATATCTACCCATGGTTCATTCTGCAGTTCTGCAAAACGTGAGTCTGGGACACAGTCCAGCTAAAGACAATCGTTGTATGTATATGTTAACTGCCGGTGTGCATTTGGGGCTAATAATTTCCAGTGATAGCATCTATCTGTGCTGAAACGCTTTTATTATTGTATAATATTTTTAGCATTCACTGATCTATTTTGAGCTTGAATTCCACTGGAGTTATATGACCAAAAGAAATTACCTGCCCCTTTGGGGCAGGTTATTGGAATAGTTAGAATACAAGACTTTACCAATATGCCTTCTACAGTAGGTGAGGGTCAGGGAGAAACAAATGGGGAAAGAAAGCGATGGCATCATATGCCCAGTATTATTATGGGATACTATGACTTTTACTCCAATGTCCACAAGTTCCTGGAAAGAAATCAGACTGTTATTTCCTTGCCTCCAGGTGTGTGTTAAGATGTTGTTCTAAAAGTTAGCGTGTAAATAAATTCCTGTCTGGATTTCATGCACCCCTCTCTGGTAGGAATGTGACTTCCTCAGCCAAAAGTTAAGGCCACTAGTAAATCTAACTAAGAACTCTGGTACAATATATTTATATGATCTAAGGATATGGCTGCAGTAGAGAGCTTAGTGCAGCAGTGCAGCTGTGGTGCTGTAAGTGCTCTAAACTGATGGGAGAGAGCTCTCCTTCGATTTAATTAATCCACCCCCAACAAGCGGAGGTACCTATGTCAGCGGTACAGCTCTGTCCACACTGGCGCTTAGGTCATGTAACTTATGTTGCTCAGGGGAGTGGCTTATTCACACCCCTGAGTGACATAAGTTATACTGACATAAGCGGTAGTGTAGACATAGCCTAAGATACTGAATGATGTAGAGTGTTCACCAGATTTGGCCATTCAGGTGATTTTTCTAGAGACCAAGGCAACATGAGTTTTAAAAGACCAGGAAGCAGAGGATGAAAAGGAGAAGGCAAATTGACATGGAGGGAGTAAAAAAAAGGATATGGGTGAAATCCTAGCCTCAGTGAAGTCCATGAGAGTTTTGCCATAGACTTTAGTGAGGCCAGGATTTGACCCTTAAATAGTAGGGGGGAAATGAGAGAGGAGAAAGACCTCTCCAGGGAGAAAAGAGCTAGCAACAGAAGTGAAGGAGTGAGAGAAGTCCTTTTCCATGTCTTGTTCAGCCCCTTCTTCCCCTTTTCCATTATCTCTTACTTGTTTATATTGTGGTAAAGCCTAGAGGCCCCATTATGCTGTGGATGGGACAGACATGTAGGTAGACGTGCTCCCCACCCCAAAGGATTTACAGTCTAATTTGAGTCAAGATACAACAACTGAGTGAGATGAATGTAAAGAGGGACGAGTGAAGGGTACTACCAAAAGATCATGCTACACAAATGCATTCCTGAAGGAAGCAAATCAGATGCACAACTGAGGCATGCTTATCAAAGCGGCATGAACAAGATAAAATCTGGGAAATGCAACTGAAAAAATAAAACATTCCCCTCTGCACATAATGAATGTTGTTTGCTTCAGAAATCAGCTTGGTAACCTCAAGTACTGAAACTTGAAAGCCATCTTCAAAGACAGAAAAATCTTGTAAATAAAATGTGAAGGAGATAAATAGATTTAGGGTGCTGTTTGCCTATTGATAAGAAAAAGTACATTTACATCAATGTAACCAAATATCTTATCACAATTACTGACTTCAAGGTCTCTATTAATAAGGGGGGAGGAGGTAGGCAGGGCATAAACCTTCTGTGGTGAAGTCTGTTAATTCAATTTTCTTTTTCAATTATATGCATGATGTGAATACAGATGTTTTGTTCTGAAGCCACATATGGATGTGGATAAATGTCCTTTCTCACCCATAAGGTGATATAGGGCTTGATGCTGAGCATTCTTACCCTGGTTCAGCAAAGCACTTGAGCTGTCCCCATTGACTTCAGCAGGTTTCTCTTGTCTCAGATTAGATTATTCAATTAATTTGAAGTCATTGGGATTTATTATGCTTAACCTTAAGCATGAGTTTAAGTGCTTTTGCAGGATTGATGCCAGAGTCATCTGCACCCTGCAGGACTGAACCCATAATCAGTAGTACTTCATTTGTGTCCAATTCTGGGACTTTCATTAGAATTTTTGTAATTAAAAGGTGGGCAGAAATATACAGGGGAAGCAAGTTTGATAAACTCCATAGTGCAATAATAAATTTTGTGGGGAAAGCATGTTCCTAGCTATCTTTTAACGTACTGTAATACCTGTAAAACTGGCATGGTAAGGTGAAATTTTTCACATGGTTGGAAACCAAAGTCTTGAAATCTGTACAATAACTCTCTGTTTTGAAATATATTCTAGCATGTTATGTCAATACATGTTATATATGAATCATAAAAATTAGAGAGGGGGAGGGAAACCAGGGAAACCTCTCTATCCCTTCATTGTAATCTGCTGTACTTTGTCGAACCGTTTTATGTGGTACAAGTGCCAGGGCTTCCACCACTCTCCTTGTGTTGTTGCACAGTCCCCTAGATTCAATTTCTGTGTTTGAAAATATTTCCTAATATTCAGTCTAAATTTTGACTTTTTTCATTTCATCCATGACTCCTAGTTATTTGATCATTGAAGAGAATGCTTTTCAGCTCGAGTAATAACCCAAGTATTTCACAATGGGAGGGAGATCCAAAACATAGGATCAGTTCAAGAAAGTACTTAAGAATAGGCTGAAACCCATCCCTAGTCAAGAAATAGGTTAAGCACATGCTTAACCTAAGGTCAATGTGACTTAAGCACATGTTTAACTTTAAGTATGTGCTTAAGTCACATTGACCTTAAGTTAAGCATGTGCTTAACCTATTTCTTGACTAGGGATGGGTTTCAGCCTATTCTTAAGTGCTTTTTTGAATAAGGGAGAGAAATAGCCTTGATATGTAGGGGGTGTGTATGTGAGAGAGAGGATAAGTAAGAATTTTCATTGGGCAGAAGTAGTATGTACACATTCTTCTAATAACTTGAGGAACAGGCTGGCTTAGCAATGAGATACAGGACACTTTTATTACTGGAGGAAATGTGGCCTAGTGGATAGGACACTGGACTGGCACTTGGGTTCTACTCCTGGTACTAGCCTTCTTGGACTTTGAGCAAGTCACTTCTCCTCTCTGTGCCTCCATTTCCCCATCCATAAAATGATACTGATCTCCTTTGTAAAGTGCTTTGATATACTGATGGAAAGCTCTATATAAGAGCCGAGTGGCATTATTATTGAATCTCTTCTTTGATTCTGGCCCAGTCTAGGATAGCTACTAAAAACCATTCCTGTCAGATCACTGTTCAGTGGTCTGTATGAAATAAACTGGTGGTCTCATTCTGGGCTTTGTCTTCACTGCTAAAAAAAGCTGTTTTTAATCTCAGGGAAACTAATGCACATAAGCTATCCTGAGGTAAAAACACAGAGAAGACAAGTTGTAGCATGAGGTAAACTAGGTGAGGTCAGTCCTAGGTGGGGGTATAGGGCTGACCTTGAAGAGTTTACCTCATGCTGAAACTGAAGTACCTTGTCTTTACTGTATTTTTTTTTTTAACCTTGGGATAGCTTGTGTGTTACTTACACCAAGGTAAAAAGCACATCTTTCTTTCAGCAGTGAGGACAATGCTGTAATCTGTGTTCATCAGTTGCCCCTTGTTGGCAGCATTAGCAGAGTTCACGGGGAATTAAAATACCCTTTCAACGCTAGTGATTCCTCCAGGACAGTGATGAAACATGTAGGCAGGGCTGTGTCAAGGAAGCCTGCACTGCTGCTGAGTGTGCTGTGCGGTTCTATCTTCAAAGCTGTCAGTCTGGCACCTTTTACCGCCATAAAATACTCCCATTTTATTTTTTTTAAATGTCTGCAACACAGCGTAGTTGTTATCTGCCTCCATCCTCCTTTGAAGTAATATGTAATTAAAAGATGAGTTACAGTTACAGGCCAGGAAACAGGTCTGCTGATCCTCTCTGGAGTAATAATAAATGACATTGGGAAAGAAAGTTCCATACCTTTTTATGTACTTCCTGTAAAACTGGCATAACAAGGTGGCATTTTTTTTTCATGATTGAAATTACCAATGCAATAACAATGACTTGAAGTCTATGCTGGTCAGCTGTTAGGTCTGCTTATCACAGAGCATTATTTTAAAGTGGGATGTGTATAGTCTCCATAGCCAGGTGTTTGCTACATCTAGTGTCACAAGTCTTTCAGTTTGTTGCAAAGTTAACATAGAATTTGATGCTACTGCCATAATCTGTCAAGCCCTAAATATTACAGATATATTGACGAGTGCTCTGAGGTAACGGAATCCATAATCATAAAACTCTTTTAAAGTGCAGTTTTACTCTGACATGTAACTTTGTTAAATGATAGTGTGAGAATCGGGGCTTATTAGCTCTCAATTTCTATGTCAAATGTGCTCAGTTCCAGGTAAGAAGATGTGTTCTGTTAGTGCTGCATGTGCAACTTGGGATCTGAAAACCAAGCTGGGTTCTTTCATTCTCTGGCATCATCATCAATAATAAAGGTTTCATAAGCCAAGCTCTGCCCTCATTTACATTTATGTGACTCTGTAGCTGTCAAAGGGTTTGCACACATACAAGTTATTGGAATTTAGTTAGTAAATCTGCTGCAGAGGTAGATCCCAAAATCCAACGAGACCTGACTACAAGCATTGGGTGGGAAAGCAGAGTGAGTGTGCCAAAATGTTGCAGCACCTCTCATTCTGCAGTATGCACACAGCACAGCTGCGGGCAGTGAACAGCAGGAGCAGGGCTCGCAGCTGCCAGCACATGCAGCTGCCACCACCATGCCAAATCCTTGGGCAGGAGGAGGAGAGCTGACCCAGGAGCAGGTGGTGGTGGCAGTAGTGATGATGATGATGATGATGACTCAAGTTGGGGGAAAAGAAAGGGGTCAGGTTGAGTCAAAAAACAACTAGACCTTTATGCTGAGATACATTCTCCCTCGCAGAAGTTGGCTCTGCATCACTACCAGGAGTAAAAATATATATTTAGCCACTGAAGTAATGAGCTATAACACTGGATACACATGAGGGCTGAGTCTGATCTCACACTAGCACATAGTCCACTGAGGACAATGGAAATAAACAAGTGTTTAAAAACAAAAACAAAAAAGTGCACATGAGATCAAGATCAGGCCCATGAAGTACAGTAGAGCCTTAGAGTTATGAACACCTCGGGAATGGAGGTTGTTCGTCACTCTGAAATGTTCATAGCTCTGACCAAAACATTGTGGTGGTTCTTTCAAAAGTTTACAACTGAACATTGGCTTAATACAGCTGTGAAACTTTACTGTGCAGAAAAAAATGCTGCTTTCCCCTTTTTTTTTAGCAGTTTACCTTTAACACAGTACTGTACTTGCCCCCTCCCCCCCACCTTTTTTTCTCTCTCTCCTGCTCCCTGACTGTGTACTTCTGGTTCCGAATGAAGTGTGTGGTTGACTGATCAGTTCCTAACCCTGATGTTCTACTGTAGATCTGCTAAGTGAGAAGATGCCATTTTACACAGGGTACATCTGCACTGCAAAAAAAAAATGGCTTGGAGCAGTGAGTTTCAGAGCTCAGGTCATCTGACTCGGGCTTGTACTAGGGGCTAAAAATAGTAATGTAGAGGTGCCCAGGCTTAGAGCCCCACCCTCATCAGATTTCAGGGCCTGGGTTGCAGCCCAAGCCCAAACATCCACCCTGCTATTTTTAGCACTAGCCCGGGTCAGCTGACCCTGGTGGTGCTGGAACATTTTTAGTAGTGGGGATGCTGAAAGCCAGCCCACTTACCCCTGTCTTCCTTCCCCTTCCCCAAGCTGAGGCTGGGAGCTGGGCTGTGCCTCTGGGAGGGGAGGACCCAGACAGGGGTAAAGGGGGCCATGGCTGTGGCCACAGTTGGGGGCAGCCATGGAGCCAGGAGCAGAGCCCTGGGCAGGGGCCGGCTGGCAGCCAGGACCCGACGTGTGGGGCCAAGAGCAGAGCCCCGGCTGGGTGCAGGGCCCTGGGAAGGGGGGCTGGGCATGGGGCCCCGGGCATGGGGCCAGTGGCCAGAGAGCAGGGCCAGTGACTAGGGCCCCAGAAGCAAATCCCTGTGCACTGGTCTGGGAGTGAGGCCCTGGGCGCGGACACAGGTTCAGCAGCCGGGGAATGAGGCTGGCGGCCGGGACCTGGGCCCCAGGTGCAGGGCTGGGGAGTGGCATGGAGGGCACAGGACCAGCTGCCGGGGAGCGGGGCTGGTGGCTGGGACCCGAGCCCCGGGGAGCAAAGTCCTGGGTGGAGGGCCGGGAACAGGGCCCCAGGAACAGAGCCAGCGGCCGGGGACCGGGGCACGGGGCTGGCCCCCTCGCCCCTCGCTGGGGAGTGGAGCCCTGGGCGTGGGACCAGTGGCTCCCCATAAAACCTGGGAGTGCTGCTGCACCCCCAGCACCCCCACTTCCCGCGCCTGTGGTTGACCCAAGCTCTGAGCTTCTCTTCCATGGGTCTTTTCTTTTTCTTTTTTACAGTATAGACTTTCTCTTAGTCACTTTTCAGAGTAGAACCACAATTTAAAAGGGTTTTTGATGTTCCATTAATTTGATGTTGTATAACATGGTAGCTTAGTTGTATGCAGTGTAGTTGTAGCTGTGTCGGTCCCAAGATATTAGAGACACAAGATGGGTGAGGTAATATCCCTTTTATTGGACCAACTCTTGTTGGTGAGAGCGACAAGCTTTTATTGGACCAACTCTTGTTGGTGAGAGTGACAAGCTTTCGAGCCACACAGAGCTCTTCTTCAGGTGTGCAAAAGATATTCCGAGTGTCACAGCTAATGGTTACTTAGTTATCATTTTACCTGATATTTAGTAACACTTTTTTATTGCATAAAACACATTTTTGTTGGAATAGTGCCAAGAAGAGTTTGTAGTCCAGGACTGTAATTTAATTTCAAAATGCAGTTAGTTTATATCTCTGAGGAATAAGGAACAAATGTGCCCAGCTCTGCTCCTGCAGTTTACAGGACTCACTGCAACAACTTACATCCCAGTGAAATAAAGTTACACACGTTTTTAAATTCTAAAACTGTTATTTCAAAATGTTGACATGTTACTGAAAATTCATTCTGTTGCACAACTTGCATTGCCTCTGTTAGCTCAAGCAGGTAATTAAGATACTGTATCCTCAACAAACTTCATGAAGGAAATATTGTGTAACTCTACAGAAAATGTACGTAAACCAGTGATGGGTGAGTCTCCACAGGTTTGGAGATCATGTTTGATACAGATAAGCTTGTTTATCCCTAATCTCCAAACCTCCTGAGTCTGCAAAATTGGGAAAGAAAAATTTATTAGAACAGAAGGTCTGGGATTTTTTTTTAAAATAAGGTTTTTAATGCTTCTGAATCCAGACCCAGTCATTCACACCACACCAGCAGTCTCTCCCAGTATTTCAGAATGTGCACTTAGGACAGAGTGCGGGAAATGGGGGTGTGGGAGCTTGAAGTGGTTTCTGTCATATACAGGCTTTACAGTTTTGTTCAGTGGCTTTCAGCATCTCCAGTATAAAAATTGTTCCAACTTAGAATCCTATTTTCAACTGTTACTGCAAATCTGGATGGCAGTTTATATGGGCTTGATTCAGAGCCTGTTGAAATTAATGGAAAGGTTCCTATTGTTTTCAACAGACTTTGAATCAAGCCTTCTCAGAATATATCAAACCTCTGGATGGTATGGCAGTCTGGCTCCAAACTTTTTCAAGGTGAGGGAAGGAATTGCTCCAAACTGATTGGCTTGTCTCTAACTGAAATTACATAAATAAGCAAGTGGAGTGTATGAAGAAATTTTATTTTTGATTTTACCCTTCTAGATCTGTGATGCTTTTGTAATGCATTAGTTATTGTATATGCTTCTGACTTTATTATTTTGTCCATGCCATTCCTGGACCTTCACCTAGAAAATTGGTTCTGTTTTATTAACATTAGCTGGCTCTGGTATCTTTCCATCGAGTGTACTATTTTAAAAAGCTCCACTCTCCTAGTGGTAGCAATTGAGTACAACAATATTAACATCATAAAATATGCTGCTTGATTAGCATACATTGTGACCATTGTTACTCTTGACTTAGACTTGGGCCTGAACCAAAATCCTGGATCAGAGCACTGCCAATTTTTTGATTCAGGATCCAAATAAGACTCGGATTCAAATTCTATATCTCAGTAATGGGCTGAACCAAAACTGATGATCTAAGCAATTCCAAACTGGGGGGTATGAAATCCAGATCTGGGTTTGAATTTTACCTTGTTGAGACTCCTTTGCTGTGTATAGAACTAGAAGGAAAAGCTGCAAAATTGCATTCAGTGCTCAAACACTATTGTGAGGGGGGCTATATAGTTAAGTTGAAAAACATTCTAGAATTCCAGGGGTCAAAGAGTGAACCCCAATTTATTAGCACCCCAGGCAGAGTCAGGAAGCTCTTTGGATGATACTGTCCTGGGGAAGAGCAAAAGAACAGCATTTTTAAAGTTTCCAGAAAGATTCTTGCTTCCAGTTGAATGTTTGTGCTAAATAATATTAGCATTTAAATGGCCCATCCAAGTATTGTAGTTAACAACACTGTGACGAGAATGGGGTGGTGGGAGAGTTGAGTTCACACCTTTGCTGCTGTCCTTCTTCATCTGCAGACCATTTCCCCTCTACCCTTACCACAACTGTGTTAACGGGATAGCTGTGGCGGCTTTTTGCAGTGGACAGTGATAGATCCAACTGAAATTGCAGAGAGAACTTAAAATCCTAGACTACATAATTTGGATTCTCTCAACAATTGAGTGCAAAGCCCCTCATGCCCTGACTTTTTTTTTTTTTAAATCTCTCTTGATCAAGTGACTTCTAACCAATAGTTTCACAGGAATTGTAAAAACACATTTTTTAATAAACCTGACGTACTTTGGCCCCTAAGCAAACTCTACCTAATATGCATTTACTTTGGAGTCTCTGCAATTCTTCCCTGTTGTCACAACATAGATGTTGCCATGGAGGAAGGCTATTAATGAGAGGAAATGAAATTAGATCACCTCTGTGTGCATTTATCTGCTCACAGCACAACTACAGTTTTAAAGAGAGAGAGAGCTTTTGTGGGGAGGCAATTAATGCATGCAGGTGCACAGGAAAGGAAAACACATCTCCCATAGACCTTTGGAAGGTGCAGATGGTATTCAGGTATATATTGCTTTTCTGCATCCTAATTATTTCAAGAATTTTCACAGCTATAAAGCATCATATTGAAAATCTTCTAATGAAAAAATTAGGACGTTTCTAGAGTGGTCTTAAAAACACAGCAGGAACAAATGCAGGTTTGATAGGTTTTCAGCTCATGTAGGGATTCATTAAAGTGTTTCTAATGCCTCAATCTTTTCACTGAGTCACATGTCCAGCGGCAATGTGGAGATGAGTGAAAAGAGGACTTTTCCGGTGGTGGAAACCCCTGAGCAGTGGTGCTGAATGGTTTTATAGTGGGGGTGCTGAAGGCAGAAACCATGTATTTGGGTTGTTATTGTTACTTCAACCCGGGGGTGGGGGGGGCAGCACCCTCAGCAACCCTCGTTCCAGCACCTATGTCCCTTTCTGCTGCTGAAATTAAAAGAGGTGGGATGACTTGTGTAATTTCTGTGTACTGCCCATGGCATTCGGGTCCATGATGCCCGTGCTCCACCAATATTCAGGAATGTAGGCCCAGCTCCACCAATATTTGGGCTTATATTTTCAGAACCGTCCCATCGATAGGGTGGACTGGGGCCACCGCCCTGGGCCCCGTGCTTCAGGGGGACGTAGGGTCCAGGGTGGCTTGGGGAGTTAGCAGGGGGCCTGACGTTGGCAGCAGTGAGTGACCCGGCCCCACTCTGCCTCTTCCTGCCCCTGCTCTGCCTCCACCCTGCCCCCATTCCACCCCTTCCTCCAAGTCCCTTCCCCACCTCTTTCCGCCCCCTCCCCCGAGCAACACCAGGAGTCGCTGGGGCAGAATGGGGTGGCCTGGCATCCCCCTCCCCCCCGCTAGCCTCCCAGGCCACCCTAGACCCTGTGACTCCCTGAAGCGAGCCCCCCCCCCAAGTGTGGGGCCCGGGGCGGTTGCCCTGGTCCATCCTTGGGCCTGTTCTGGGTACCACCAAAAATTATAAAAACCTGGTGCCCATGGTAACTCCAATGAAGAGAATGAAACTCCAAAAAGATATGAAGAATTTTTATATTGGTCACTGAATCCTTTGTTTAGTCACACTTTAAATTTCTGACTTGGCCACTTCACCTTGAATGGTCCCTTAGAATATGAGCTAACTATTTATGCTAACCTATCTGTTTGATCTTGTATTTAGCTGTGATAATATGAGTACATTTTCAAGACTCAAGGAAGAGCTCTGTGCAGCTTGAAAGCTTCTCTTACCTGCAGAACTTGGTCTAATAAAAGATATTACCTTTCCACCTTGTCTCTCTAATATCCTGAGACCAACATGGCTACAGCAACTCTTCATACATGACCTGGTGGACTAAGAGTGCTGGTTCAGAGACATCATAAGAATTTTGTTTTGTCAATTTTGTTTCTTTTATTATTCATTATTTTTATAGAATTCAAAGTGGGTTTTAGACAAATAAGGAGACTAGGTCCCTGACTGAAGGAGCTTACTTCTAAAATGAGCAGGTGAAGAACGGAATGTGACAAAACCCAAAGTGAGTGAGCAATTAAGTTTAATGTCTCTTCTCAGATCTGTAGTTGCTGTTTTAAAATCTTTTCCGGAGTGGATTCTCTTCACTTTTGATTTTATCATTTTACATATATAGGTAATTGTCCTCCTTTTAGATAGGAGGAAATGGAGGCACAGAGTAAGGAACAGAATTCCACTGTTATTACAGTTAGGCTATGCTGCTTCGTCTTGGACCTAGATTATTAATACATATACATGAATGTTGGTTGAGTACATTCTGAAACCAGATATTGTACAAGCTCAATAGCTGAAATTAATATCTCTTCTATTTTACATTTAAAAAAAATGAATGAGAGTAACATTTTCAAAAGTGCCTAAGAGACATAGGCAACTTATTTCTATATTAATAAGTGACTTAGGAGCTTAAGTCTCATTGAAAGTGAAAAGCACTTTGGGACTTTGTGCTAGGAGCCTAACTTTCATTTTAAAAATACTTTGTACTTTCCAAGGTATTGTTACAAGGGAGAATTCATTAATGGGAGCTGTCTTTTTCTTCTTTAACCTTGCTATAAGCCAAACAAAAGCTGTACAATAAATTTTGTTCCTGTGCTGAAATTTAGTATGACAAGTTGCAGCCTACAGTGAAATGTTAGAAAGGAGCCACATAAGCCCTTAAAAATAGGAGTTTATAATGATAACAATCACAGACAGTCCCTTAAGTCTAGTTTGTGCTAGTGTGCATCACTATAATACAATTTTGTAGGTTAAACAACAGATGTCAAACAGAAGAAAGGAAAGAGGCCTTTGCTTTTCTTCTGCTGTGGACCTTGTTCTTCCAAACCAGCCATTTTTTCAGTTGCCATGACAGTGTTAATAGGAGTTTATCATTTTCCCATGCCTGCTGCATACTAATGAGGGATCAATTCATGAATGTTATCTGTAAGGCTAAGAAAGGTCCAGCACTACAATCTCTGATTGTATTCAGAACAGGGAATGCTGCCATTTCCCCCCCACACACACACACACACGCACACACGCATTCACTAAGACAACACTCCGTAATTTTATATGAAACAGAAGTTTCTGGTACTCACCTTTAATTAATTAGAAATATCTAAGATATTTAGCAATCGGTGGCAACCAGATGCTTAAGTATTATGTTGTTAAATTGATTGACCAAAAAGTTTGACTTGCTATTTCCTGATTTGTCATGGGAAAACCAGCCATGAAATATGCACAAAGATAAGGGAATCCCGTTAGATACATGTAAAGAAGAAAGCAGAGATTTGCATGTACTGGGTATAACTTTGGAAACTGGAGACTTTTATGGTTCTGGTATTTGTGTCAATGTATGAACAACAAATTGATTTGTATGCTGAGTGAACAAATAAATTCACCTTATGCAGGATAAGCACCTGGAGCCTTGGATTTGACCTATTAGTTCTATATTGTGTACTGTGCGCCTAATCCTGCTCCTATCAACCATCAAGCCAAAACTCCCATGGATTATAATGGAAGCTGGGTGGGAAGCCTGAAATGTCAGCAGTTGAGTATGGGTGTGAAAGGGAATGATTTTACTTTGAAAATTATTAAGGGAAACATGCTGTGATGGCATGGATGGAAAAATTATATAGATATAGGTAGTATCATGCTCTGGGAAAAAAAATCTCTGTCAAAAGCACAATTTTTTCCCACAACTGTTCTAAGCTGCATTGAGAGATCTATGTACTTTAACTATTTAATACCCGTATTGTTTTCTTATTTTTATGTATGTTATAGTAATATGTAAAGGCCCCAATCAGGGCTACATTGTGCTGGATGCTGTACAAACTTTGTGTTTTCTTTAATCTTCTTTCCAAAAATAAAAAAAACCCAACAACTTACAGCAATATAGATATAATATGGCTGTTTTCTATCTATAGATCATGTGGCAGCTTTCCTTTTAGCCCTTGTTGTTATACAAGGCCAGAGCAACGAAGAGAGAAAATGAGAAACTTTCTTATGATCGCTTTCCCTGCCCCCTCCCCCAATATTATTTTTAAGCTATATCTCAGAGACATTTTGTGTTGTTTTGTTATTTGCAGTTGTTCTTTTATCATTATCTTCAGGAAACAGCATTAACATGCTGCAGATAAGAGGCACATCCAGATGTGCATATCAAAGGATGAACAACTACTTATTAAGAAAAACTTCTTTTATGCCAATCAGGGTTCAAAGGAATAGTCAAATCTATGGCATAAGTGACAAAACTGTCTGGCAATTCTGTTCATTGTCAACATATTACACTCAAATCAGGCGGGGGGCACTTTAATAAAAACAAAATAGTGGTAAAGTGCATATAAAAAGAATAGATCTTAAAAAGGCACCACCCATCCTCCTAGACATTAATAATGTCAGGCATTCAGTTAGCCCTTGCTGAGTAAAAATAAATCATTAATAAAAACAAAATAATACAACTGTGAGGTAACTTTGTGAAGTATCTTTCGATTTGAAGCATTATTTTCATAAAGGGCTCTGCTTCACAATGCCTCAAATTTTGGGTAGGCTACACAAAGGGACTTATGCCATCCACCCCGTTAGTTATACACAATTGGTATTCATCAGTATGGAATGCGGAGAGCAGAATGGGATATTAGTGGTGTAGTGTTTGGAAATGCACACAAATTAGTAAAGAATTCCAGTTCATGGTTATAGCACTTAGAAGAGCATCTGAGAGCAAAATTCCTTAGACCTATATTCTCCCATTAACTTCTGCGGTATAGTTGATTGTAACTTAGAACAAAGTTGGGACTTGAATACACAAATTGGATTCCTCTGCTCAGGGAGGTGCTAACTTCTGCAATTACCACTGACACTAAAGATGACCTAAACTCTGTCTGTTCTGCAGTTTCATGAACTGGTCTTAATTCTCTCTCTGATAATTTAGCCACATACATCTTTGCCATTTTTCTCCTATTTGAATAAACATCTATAACATAAGAAAAACAAGGTGTGAGGTAATATCTTTTTATTGGACCAACTTCTCTTGGTGAGAGACAAGATTTCGAGCGTACACAGAGCTCTTCTTCAGGTGTGGGAAAGATAAGCAGAGTGTCACGGCTAAAACAAAGGTGGAACTATCTCCTTGTCTCTCACACCAACAGAAGCTGGTGCAATAAAAAATATTACCTCACTCACCTTGTCTCCCTAATATCCTGGGACCAACAACAATGCAAACAATATATAATGGAAACAATATAAAGAAACCATCTCCTTCTTTGCTGTATCAGGTCCCTATCGTAATATACTAGGGTGCTGGTGGAATGAAGATTTTTGGCTGCTGGTGGTGGTTCCAACATTTAGGATGTAATCATTTGTAGTGCTTTCTTTTAGGATATTTTTGATTTATCCTGAAGCCGGTTGGCCAAATTCAGACCTGCTGCATGTGTGATAAAGCCAATGATCTGAATTTGGTCCAGTATGTGAAGATCCTCATTTTGCCTGTTGCTGTGAACCAACATCAGAGATTGTCAGGAGTCCCCAACACAAAGACAAGCACCTTTTGATAATGTGTGATATCATGTATTTCTCCACCACATTAATGGCACCGATCTGAACATCTATTATCTATATGCATTTATAACCTGAAGAATCTAAGTGCTGCTCAGGTCCAGAGATGTAAAATTTGCTCTCGGAAGAAGTAACAGGCATCCTTATTTATGTCGATTTAAGCAAGATTTATTAAGGTTCACATAACAATGTGTTGAATGAAATTAAGTTGCAATCAAACCAATATCTTTCTTAGAGATATCTTGATTATTTGTTCATGATCAATCTTCTATTGCAAATACATTGACAAAATAATGTTCAGACTCTTGGCCTGATAACCATGTAAAATATGATATTGTTCATTCTTTAGTTGTCAGCATAATCTGTCAGAGTTCTTGGCCTCTTTTTCTTTTTTAATCTACACTGAAAATATGAGTTTGTATAATGCGTTATAGTTTATATAACAGCCTCACGTGGTTTTATGCTATAATTTCACATCAGTTCTACCTCAGAGTTTCTAACAGGTCAAGTAACCTTCTGATTTCATTTAAAGTTTCCATTATCCTCTTCTGAAAGGGAAAATCTAGCTCTTGTTTGGACAGCTTTGGTAACTCCAAAGGAAAAATTGGGCATTATAGTGAATACAAAAGATTCACTTTCCATGCATTAGGCCTTTCAATTGCTTTCTTAATGCAAAGTTGGACAGGAGAGTATAGGCAAGAAAAAGGATCATTTTGTGTCCACAGTCAGATGTCAATATTGACAGAAATAAATTGAATTTAACAATAGATCCTTGCAAAGATGAGCGTCATCTGACTAAAATGTCTAACTAGATCCTGCACTATTGCTGCATCTTACAATCTCTGTTTGTGATAAATTGCTTTGAGATTTTTGGTTGTTTGACATACAAAATGTAAATGAGACTGGAATTTCAAAACTGGCCTGATTTTAAACAATAATGTTACAAAATATAATCTGTGTGTAGAAGACAGGTCAGAATTTAAGTACTGATGTTTTTTAAAAATGCCTAATGGAATTAGGAGCACAAGTCTTATTCACTTTCAATGGGATTCATCTAAACTCCCTTAATTTGCCATATAGGTTAATGAAGGTAGTCAAAAAGTCTGTGGAATACCAAACTGACAGCTTTCTTCACCAGAGACCTTCTTGGGTAAATCCTCCTTTGTCTTTGAAATGAGCCTTTGACATTCCTCCTTTCTAATGGTAACACTACTGTTCCAAAAACCAATGAGCAAAGAAATAACTTGAAGCAGCCTAAAGATTTTATGGGCAAGGGGGTAATGCAACACTCAAACTCTTTTTTTTCCAGTAGTGTTTCCAACATATAACACAGAAGCAGGCCCCTTCTTAGGAGCCCGTGTCCTAGGGCTAATATGGATTCCACCTCTGAGCATGTCTTTAGTATCATTCTGACGTGCAGGGAGGAATGTCTAAACCTAAGCCAAAAGCAGCCTCCCTGGACTTATAAGGGTGTTGTGAGACTTAATTTGTTCATGTTTGCCAAGTATTTTTGAGACTGCTGGATGGGAGGTTCTATAGAAGTGTAAAATTGTATTTATTTCAGTATAGATTTTCTCCTTGCTTTGCTTTGTTTTCTGGTGGGTCAAATAATCCACATGGCTACGTGCCTGTCTAGTATGTCTCAGCTTGTATGACCTGCTCATTCACCAGGTTACCTGACTGCCTAGACATTCCCCTACATGACTTTGATACCGAAAAATATACCCTCAGTTGAGCTTTTGTTCTTGCTTCAGAAATGTATACATTGGGTATAGGTTTATATTTTATCTGATGTCCAAATTCATGCAAACTTGTAAGCAACGTGTGTTATAATTGTAGCTTTCATCAGTCCTATAAAATCAGCTATGTTCTGAAAATGAAATAATTTTTTACTAAACAAATGACTCATCTTTTTTTATTGCCACTACGGTCTGCAAATTCCTTTTGTGTCTTGTCCCATGTGGATAATCAACCATGAACTGAGTTCTAGAAGGCAGAGAGAGAGAGACAATAGTTTCATAATCATGGTGCTGTTACTATCCTTACAAAGTTCTGAGATAAGCTCACTAAGGTCATTTCAGCTAGAGTGCCCTTTTATAGTTGAATTTTTCAAAAGGTGGGGTTGGTTTAGAGTCATAGACCCGTGGAAGGTCAGTGAGTGACTTGCTGAGTCATTAATTCACACTCAAATAAACTTCCATAAATCTTACAGCAATAAGGGCGGGCTCAGGTAACAGGTAACTCACCTAGGGGAGTCAAAACTGGCATCTACAGGAATGAAGTAAGCACATTCGTCTGACTATAGCCTGATTGTTTAACAATAACCATTACTGTACGGTACCCTTTACAGTGAATTGGTGTCTCAGTGTGGAATTGCAGCTCTCAGAATAAAGGGGTTGAGATTGTTCCCAAGTGCATGAATCAGTTAGGAGCTGATCCTATGTTCCTTGCAAAAGCAAATCAAAAGGCGCTCTGGTTGTGTAAGGAATGCAGGATTGGGCTCTGTATATAGAACACGGCTCACTAAATGGTTTAGTGCCCTTTTGACGGTATTGGGAGGCAGTGTAATCTACCCGTTAGAGCAGGAGAGAATGAACTGGAACTCATTGGTTACGTCCTCAGGTCTGCCCAGTGGCATGCCACGACGCTTTTAGTCAGGCATGCTCTTCTATCCTTGCATGCAAAATGGCATCCTCTATGCGGTGTGACCTCGTATGTCCTCCATGTATGTTCGGGGGCCAGGTGGGCACAGCTGGTCCTGGGCATGCAATACACTGCATCTGCCACTAACTGAAAATGAGATATTGGGTAAATTACTTAGCTTCTCTGGGTTCATCTATGTTAGAAAATATTGCAAGCCTGTACTACCAATACTACCCGTACTACCAATAATCTCTACTGTAGACTGGGTGCAAGTATCTTTCCTGCTTGCAGCAAGTATAGCAGCACTATGGAAACAATTCTGTGTATCTTTATAGATCTGGCTTATGGACCCCCTGTACTATATAGGCTTGACTCTCTTCTGACCCCTGTGTAAATTAGGAGTCATTCCACTGAAGTCAGTAGCAATGTAAATTAGAGGAGAATCAGGCAGAGGCGTTGGAACAATTTTTATAGTGGAGGTGCTGAGAGCCACTGAACCAAATTGTAAACCCTGTACATAATGGAATCCACTTCAAGTCAGGGGGTGCGGGAGCACCCCCAATACACTTACTTCCAGCATCTATGAAATCAGGCCCTATATAATTTTCACTGTGTTGGAAAATGAATAGCAATTTTCTTAGTATAGATGTGGCCTTGGGATCGCCATTTCAACAAATATAAATGGGTTTAATGATATCTACATCATGGGTGTGTTTTAAAACATACCCTGTTTCACAGTTGTTCTTGATTAGAAAGTACGTGGTGTTTTCTGTTCAGTGTATGCCTCGCTCGTGGACAAATGACAAAGCCACTAATATCACTGAAAACTCCACCAATGCCCCAGAAGGTGAAAGTTCCATATGTTATACAATATAGTCCACCCATATTCGCTGTACAGTGGTGAAAAATGGCCAGAGGTCACAGTGCTCCTACTTAGCCATAGCTTATGTGCTGATAACTTATTCAGATTATCTCATTCCTATTTACTTTACCATTCTTAGATAAGGGTAGGAGTCACGTGGCACAAAGAATCACATTCCTATTGAAAACCTCATGTGTGTTTTTTCTTTTCTTCTCAATTTCATGGATTCCCCCTCTCCCTCTGCCCCTAGTATATCAAAATTGAGTTTAAAATAAAAGTTTAGCTGAGCCCCATAATTCTGCTACTCATGAGGGTAACTCATGCACAAAGGGCTATAAAAGAAGGTATGTATAGATCTCCAAGTGAGAGGGGAAAATAGGAAAGCTTTACGTGACTGGTCTCTTGTTCAGCATAATAAACTCATTAGGCTTAACCATCTCAAACTGTTCTATTATCAAGGACAAACAGCAGGACAAAAGAGAAAATTTGGGTCATACTACTGTACTTCCAGGAATATGAACTCTGCAGTTATTAGGGTATAAATACATACCTGGCATATTTAAAACTTTATTTAAAAAAAAAAAGAATCGAAGTAAGAATGAAAGTCAAAACAAGGTGAGACAAAGTGACAATAGAGTTTCCCTAGGCTAATGTCCATTTTATTATTTTTTATTTTATTTTATTTTTAATTGAGAAGAAAGAATCCTCAGGTAACAGCCATCGTCCTCTCTGTAGTTCTGCATTAGCATGCGTGGAGATGTTCACACGTGTCTTCATTAGTCTGTGCAAATACTGTGCATCACAAAAGAAATAAAAGGTTCAAATTTCAAAGTGACTTTAACTCAGACTCTAAATCTGTGCACAGTTTCTGTGCACTCCTGGTTGTAAAATTTTATACACACACGCTTATGCAGAACCAAAAATCAGATTTTCAAATGCACTTTGCCTTTGGGTATGCAAATCCCTGATTGGATGAGTACATGGCTAACTACTCACTTGTCATGTGCATGGGCAAAATGAGGAGCTTGTGCTTGGAAAGTACTTTCAAATGCATACATACCAAGGCTCTGTGAATAATTCTTGTGCTGTAGATTGCCTATGAGCAAGTAGTTGTAAATATTCTAAATTAAAGATGCATGTTTCAACTGGACACATCAGGCCAGATTCTCAGATGGAGTAACTTGATGGTGTATGAGAGCGATACCAATTTGTCTCAGGTGAGGGTCTGGTCGTAGGGTCATATTGTTCCTGTTCTGTGATTGGTCCACTCTAGGATGAAAAGTGTCTTTAAAAAAAACAACAAAAAAAAAACCTTAGTTAACACATTTTAACTAACCCATTTTAAATTCCTATTGTAGACAGGTCAAGTTGAATTTTACCACGTTTGCTATCTGGGTATACCCAAGGGGAACCCTTGTTTGGGCGTTAGCAAATATGTTTTAATTGTAGTGTGGACAGACTACTAAGGTCTGTGTCATCACTGACACAAAGGGTGTGGTTTTTTTTACTGCAGTATAACTAATGCATGTTAGCTATCCCTCTGTACAAACATATTGGACACAAGCCTTTTTAATTTTGCCACGAGGTCAACTGTGGGCAAGGGATGCATTGCTGACCTTGCCTAGCTACCTTCTAGTAAACACTGCAAGTGTCTTGTCTCCACTTTGGATTTTACAACAAGATAACTATCATGTGTTAGTTATTGCACTGTGAAAAACCACCTTTGTATCAGTGGAGACAAAACCTCAGAGGCCCAGATTCAGGAAAGAACATAAGCACATCTGTATGTCCATTGCTGAACAGGAAGGCACTTAAGCATGTTCTTAACTTTTAAGCATGTGCTTCAGTCCCATTGACTTCAAAGTGTTTTCCTGAACTGTGGCCAGTATCATGTTTCCAATGTAAATACTCAGGTTTGTTAGTTCAAAATTGCTTTTCATAAATATTTTTTAATATTAAAATTCACTGTTTCTCTAAAGAGAAAACATATTCATTAATGTATTATGGAAAGTAAATACAAAAGGGATGTGAAACTTGCAAATCAAATTCCCTATTTATTTATTTTTTAAATTTGCTGCAAACATTTTGAGGTATTCTCCCAGCTCTCTGTCTAACAAAGGTGGAGTAGTGCTTTCATCTCTGGCCATATCTATGGCTATGCCAAAACAAAACAAAAATTAACACCTAAACTGCCCTACAATAAAGGCAATAGCTTACCATTAACATGTAACTTACAATCCTCAATGAAAATTATGCTAGTTGTTTTCCACTTTTCTGAAAGTGAGTTTTCCCCTTCCCTTGCTTTGTATCAATGAACCCTATTTTAGTGATTCATACTCCTGAGATATATGAAGTTGAGGACTGCTATGGCAATAACTTGCAAAATTCCTGCTTTGATGTCATGGGAACCCTGCAAATTCTTTTGTACTTGGCAAGGGCAAAAGAATTTGTCTGCCCTTTTTTAGTATTAGCAGGTTTGGTCTTTCTGTTTTATTGGTGCATTTGTGCATGCATGTGTATACACTCGCCTCCGCCTGTGTGTGGGAGAGATGTGTAGAGTTGTTACCCTTCTAGATCAAGGGGAACAGAATAAAGCACTCTTCAGCCTAGTAGTCTCGAGCTGCCTTCTTTGACGTTAGCGGTAGTAAAGTTGTCATTTCTGTGAATCTATAAATTTAGGAACGTGTATGAAAGTGAAATGTGAACCTAAGACCATCCTATGATCTCAAAATGTGACATCTCTGAGATTTTTGTCTTCTAAAGGGACTTTTAATTTGTAAGTTTTACTTTATTTGTTCAGTGAAAGAAAGTACAACTTCTGCATTAAGGATATGATAAACCCTTTTATGTGAGCAATCTTAAAAATCTGGATGGGCCATATTGTCAGTTAGTGAAAATCAGTATAGTCCCAGTGAAGTCAAAGGAGCTACATCTTGTTATACCAGCTGAGGATCTGGGTGTTTACCCAAAGTTTAGCTGAACTATCCAAATCGCACTGGAGGTACACTAGCTGTGACTTTGGCCCCTTGACTCTGAAAAATGTGTTTGAAATAATTCACTTGAGCAGATCTATTAATGAGATTTCAGAGACTTCAAATTCATGAATGGATTGGAGGGATCATGGAAATAGTCTTTTTCATGGCACATCAGTGGTGCTGGTCCTAGCCAGAATCCGGAAACCCAGAGCTGGGTAAAAGTGCAACGTTATGAACATGTATTACCATGAGATTCATATTCCTGTTAGTATTTGCATAATTTCTGCTCTCTTGGAATGAATCTGCATGGTCATTTGTGCCTGTAATTCATAGCCTGTGGTGTGAAGCAGTGATATGCATCATCCCCAATGGGAATTGAGGAGACATTGTGCGTCTGCCAGGTAAAATGCCTGTTGAAGAGCTGGAAGTGTGGGATCAGGAGCTCTCCCTTGTGCCGGACCAATTCCACAGTGCAGAGGCAAGTGGTATAACAGTCCACTACAGGGGTTGAAGGTAGATAAAAGTGCCTTGTACTCTACCCCGCTTTGCACACTCACGTACTGTGAAGCACAATCAAGCCTATAACATATAAGAGGCCAACCTCAGCTGCAAATTATAGACTTGACTCTGAACATTTCTAAATCTCTAGGTGTCCAGATCCAGGGTTTCACAGTCATACACCCCTTTTTTATAGGCTCTTTTGTCCTCATGGACAGAATACAAACCTCAACTTATGTAACGTGCATCAGCAAGAAAGAGATTCACCTCCTAGCTAAGCAGATTACAAGCTGAAGCCCTTTTGAAATTGCTCTGTCTATAGCAATATCTACATAGCATTTTCTATGGTGAGGCATTAACTGCAATTCTGATGTTTGCCCAACATAAAAATAAACTAGTCTCCATACCTAGGGGGAGAAAGCTGGTAAAATACACACGATTCTATGATGTTTCTGGTTTCTGAAAAATAGACAATGTCCCCTATTTCCATGGTTGCTAACATGATTTAGATCTGGCTCACTGAGCTCTTTTCAATACACTGTAGCTCTAATTGTACAGTTTTTCAGACAGGGAACGCCAGCACTTTCCCTTTCTGAGCCACAGAAATGTTCCTGCTGTGAACTCTCAGCACACACCAGCTCACCAGCAGGGCACAGAGGGGGAACTTCCAGGCTGATTTCCTCCACAACACCAAGTGTGGTGGTGGTGTCCCCATGGGCTTCTCCGGGCCCACCTTGGGGGGGGGGCGGGATCTCCTCTTTAGCCTTTGCCTGCTTACAGCCACACCTGCCCCAGGCTGATAAGTGACTGTGACTGCTCCACTAAACAGTTTTATGAGAAATCCACCTTAACAACTTCCAGTAAAACAATTCCACAGCCTCCCCCCCCCCCCCACCCTCCCAGACCTCCCCTCCTCTGGTCGCTATGCTCAAAAACTAATTCTTGGCCAAATGTGAACTATCCCATCTCTGGTTTTATTGATTGGACATAAAAGTTTCCTGCAGCTCATAAACGTTTTGCCATTTATCAGTGCAGTGAAAGATGTTTATTGCCAAAATATGAAAACGATGATGGGATTAGTACTTACATAAATAGGCTGCTTAATCCCCTACAGTGATATTTCCGGAAGGCAGGCCAAAACAGGCATCTATTTTACATTAAAATACAGTGTGGGGACCGCTGCTTTTTAATTCTGTGTGGCAACAATACTAATCCTGCAGCATCAAATGGATAAGCGCTGTCCTATTGAAGTCCATTTTACATCAATTCTTGTATGTTGAAGGAGGTAAAAGAAATAGAAAGTGTGTTTGGGGGCAGGAGGGGAGAGCTCTATAACTGGCATGTTAATAAAACTCCAGTTTGTCACTTCAGTAGCACACCCTGAGTGTAATAACTAAGCTTCCTTTCTATACCCCCTATGAATTCCTTTGTATTGACAAATGCCATTTGTTCATTTACGACGTGATAATAAAAACCTTCAGTTTTAGTGAATGTTGGTCTTTTCCTCTCCTGACACAGGGGCACCAAATGGTTTGTACTGCACTCAGCAAGGATTTTTCATTAAAAATCATCACATGAAAATGAACTCTGTCTGAAAATCATTTAGTAGGGAAAGCACTACTAAATAATTAGTCGGACTATAAAGATTCTCTACAAGGATAGCTGTCACAATACTTGTTTGCTCTGATGGAATGCAGATACACATTTACACATGCACACTAAACTCATATATTAGGTTTTATGTGCATAGCATTGTTCACTCTTAAAAAGCACAGATTCATAGCAACAACAATCATATTTTGGTGTCAATTTTCAGATTTTTCTTTCCCACCCATCTTTAAGCAGTTCGGAGCGTTTCCTCTGATTTATTTATATATCTTTAAATGGCTGGCTTCCAAATGTTTCCCTGAACTTCAACAATAAATAAACTTTTCAGACTTGGGTGCCAATTTTGCAATTCATAGGTAGGCCCCGGTTCAGGAAAGTGCTTAATCTGCTTAACTTTAAGCACGTGCTTAAGTCTTGTTGACCTCAAGTGCATGCTCAAAATTAAGCACATACTTAGGAGTTTCAGGAGGACCCCGTTCAGGATACTACTTAACTAAGTGGTCTGATTTTCTGTGGTACTGAGTATCACTTCCCTTCAACTAAACAGGAATATAGGCACATAACTATGCGAGCTTGAATTTAAAAACATTTGGCCATAGTGATAGAAGTTTACAGTGTTTTGACAAAACTGTAACTGTCTACCAAATAATTTTAAAAATCTAATGATCGACTATTTTCCAAATAAGTATCCTGTTTGATGGGAGATATTTATTTTAGACTGGTGGAATAGCATCCCTATTCTGGGTAGGATTAATCACAGTAGATGATTTCTACAAGTACTTCATTAAAGTTCATAATAGTTATCCATAAAGAAACAGAAGGCAATTAAACAATTACTAAACCAAAAAGTACTCAGCCAAACTGGCACAGACCCATGTACCAGACTCTAACAGATCACTCACTGTGCTCTTTCTAGGGCAAACCCTAGGAACACATCGCAACCTTTTGCAATACTTTGGCATGGAAATGTTAGTAATTTTTTTAATCTACCATATATTTGGCAGAATATTATCTGTAAGAGGAATGTTTACTAACCACAAGAAAGGTAATAATAATTGCTACAATCCTCCCTAGATCATCTGGGAGAGCGTTTTATCACTAACATTATCACTTGTTGCCAAACAAGTATGGAGATGTTAGCCTGGAGGATGAAATAGTTTAATCATGGGGAAACGATTTGCAGTGCACTGATCTCAGCTGGTTCCCCTTTCATCTGCTCTCAGTTACTAAGCGACTTCTGAAAATCTGTTTTGTAGCTATAATAAAATTCATTCTATGGTCTCTCACACACACCAAATGGTTTGCCTAATTCAGAAGTGTTACAATCATCTGGAACAAAGAGGGAATTCATAAACTTTACCCTCCCCTGCAAAAATCACACAAACCGAATACTTTTCTCCTGAAAAGAAAAACAACAAATTAACAGTGACACCTTGCTTCTATTTTCAGAATGTATACAATAACCTGGACATGTAACCCTTGTTTCAGAAATAAATCAACCTCAAATTAAATATGTCCTGCCAATCTCAAGATTCAGTATCCATGAAATCTGATAGTATATCATTTTCTGAGTATCTATCCAGACACATGCATACTTTAAGAGAATAAAAATGGCTGTGCCGAGTTTAACTCAGAGTACTCAGTATTATGATGGATTCCGCCTATGGACACAGTTAATATATTCACATGTTTCCACCATTAAGTGAGAAATACTGAGAAAATCAGTTTTAGATTCCATTATGTTGTAAATCCCAGGGTGAAATCCTGGCCCCACTGAAGTAAATGAGAGTTTTGCCATTTACTTCAGTGAAACCAGGATTTCACACTTGGAGATATAGGTACAAACTCTATGCCATGGTGACAAAGGGCTAATGATAATAAACAATAGTAAAAATAACTCAATAAATACTTGACACGCATATAAACCTCAATCCAGTAAAATAATCTAACCAATGAGACTACCATATGCTTAATGTTAAGGTTGTATTTACATAGTTTACTAGATGGAGGCCATAGCCCCCTTCATTCAAGGACTTCAATGTGCATCACAAATACTAAATGCAGCAATTAGAATCTGGTCCTGGCTGTATTTGAAATGAATGGCAAAGCTCCCAGTGACTCCAGTGGAAGTAGAGCAGGTCATCAGCCTCACAACCTTTGTCTGACATAGCTGTAACTACACCCATTTAACACATGGGTATATTGGGGCTCAGAAACTTTCCATGACTCGGCTAGTCCGTGAAGGAGCTGGGAACAGCTTCCTGACACAGTTGTCTGTGCTAACCTCTACACATACTACCTACCCAGCATCCTCTCTTTCACTTGTATTTATAAAGACAAAGCATCGGATCTAATATAGAGAATGTTTTGACATTTTCAATGCTGGGGAAAGTGTTTGCACAATGAAAGCTCTTATTATAACTGAGCAAATATGACTAAAAAATGTTCACAGACACTCACTGGAACTTTAAATGAATGCACCTCAGCCTTGCTTACTGCCCTGTTATATTCACTTTCCATGATCAAAAGAGGATCAAACGATTTTACCAGCCTGTTCACAGAAAACAAAGCAAACAAATTTCAAGGACGAATGTGTGATTATTCTCAGAAACCAAATGCTGGATTTTTACATGCAGATATTTGCACCGATAGTGCTTGTGTTGATATCCAATCGGAGAGGAGAAACAGTATCATGTAATTCAGATAACCAATAGTGTTTAAGAAACACAGCGTGAATTTTTAAATCAAGGCTCAGCCACAGCCAACTGTTTGCACTCAATAGAGTTTAAAATAGGGGGAAACCATTACATTTGAACAAAGTATGATGTGTTTATGAATATTTAATCAGTTGATTTTTTTTGCTTGTTTTAATTTGTTTTGTAATAACTTTACCGAAGGCAAGCAGAATACATCTCATTAACACATTTTTAAACGTTATATGGCATAAAACAAATTTCTGGAGAGATTCTGATATGCTTGCTTGCACGGAGTAGCTCCTTGCTCCACAAGTGGTCCCACTGATTTCAAAGTATCTGGTCCCCTATGAATTGCAAGCTTTTTTTTTAAACCAGAGTTGATAGTTAATCTTTCATATTTCCATGAAAGCTCTTCAACGTATTCTATTTAGAAATGTGTCTGAGTGACAAAGTTCACAATCCAAACTTCTCCAAAGCTCATATGGTTTCAGATGAGGGGTCTGGTTCAAGCCCACATCTAGGTTTAGTAAAAAGCTTAGATTAATTACAGTATCTATAATTTAGGTGTCTTGCCACCCTGAATAGAAGGTTGTGGATTCATCATTGACTATTAGAAGCTGAGAGTTGTACCTTAATGTGTCTAAGGAAAATTATCTGTTGAATTGCATAAAGTATTGGATTTAATCTATAAAATTGATGTCACAAAGTATTAATGACCTCTGTACAGGTAACATCCAAGCAAACAAACATACCTTTCTGTGTATAAATTTGCTAACATTTAATGTTTTTTAACTCAACTAGAAGTGCTTTTTAACTTCTAATATACTGATACTGAATATGTCTGTTGCTTGGATGGTGTATTCCACTAATGATGTATGCAAACGTGTATCTATCATGCATCTGTTAAAACCCTTTAGAAAATTAGACCGCTATATACAAGCAATGGGTTGATTACTGAAATAAGCGTTTTAATGTTTTTCATATTACCTTATCTCTTCCTTTTGCACAGAAATGACTATTGCTGAACAGCAGATAACATCTTCCTCTGAGTGTAAAGTGCTGGGGTGAATTCAGAAAGGTTGATGAAATGCTTCAGTTCATTTGCCTCACTCCCTCACTCTTCTTGGGCTCCATTGTTTGCCAACATACTGTAGGCCGTTATTGTGGTCATGCAATAACCAAAGAGATCTAGTGCTAGGTTCACCTTGATAAAGTAACTGGTGGAGACCTATCTACATCAAATCTGGTGCATGTAGTACTAGTCAAGAAAGGAAAGCAAACAGAAATATCTGACTCTTACCAACAAAGGCAAGGAAATTCATGTGGGTCAGGATGTCTCTCCATCCTTAATATGTGGTGGTGTGCCTATGGGTTACCTCAGTCTCTAAAGAGTGATTTATTATCTTCTTGATGTACAGGTTTTTGACACAGAAGACTCCTGTAACTCAGAATGTGCTTGCATTTGTCAAGTAACATTAGTTTCTCTCAGGGTCCAGGCCTTGATTCAGCAAAGCACTTAAGCACATGCTTAACTTGAACCATGTATGTAATGCCATGGAATTTGGGGCCCACATCCTGCTCTGTGGGACTGCCATGGTTGTGAAGTCAGTATATATGCATGGGACTGAAGTTAATGGAATTTCATGGGTGTAAATGAAGGCAGGATTTAGGTACTGATATTGGTTAGGTTAGCGGCAACCTGTGACTACTGTGATTCTAAGAGTACATCCACACTACCCACCAGATCGGCGGGTAGCGATTGATCTATCGGGGATCGATTTATCGTGTCTAGTCTAGACGCGATAAATCGATCCCCGAATGTGCTCCCATCGACTCCGGAACTCCACCAGGGTGAGAGACAGAAGTGGAGTTGATGGGGGAGCCACGGCCATCAATCCCGCGCCGTGAGGATGGGAGGTAAGTCGAAATAAGATACGTCGACTTCAGCTACGCTATTCCCATAGCTAAAGTAGCGTATCTTACAGCAACACCCCTCCCCCTCAGTGTAGACCAGCCCTAAGACCACCATGGTTACTAACATAAGAAAACAGGTCTGTCTTTACTGTTCCCTTGTTCTCCCATCCAGGTAGGGATTGTCTGTGTCTGACTTGTTTCTACAGTGCTGGTACAGTGTGGCCCTGATCCTTGAGTAGAACCATTAGGATCTACAATAAGAAGAACAATTCTACTTTAAGGGGGCCTAAGAGACAGTCATAAAATATACATCTGAGCAATTATCCCTTTTGTTGTACAAGGCCAGTTCTGTACATGTGTAATTATCTGTTTGTACATTATGTAATGCAGTGGTGCAATTTAGATCCGGTTCTTTGAAATTTTTGCATATAGCCTAATCATTTTTTAACCTATTATTAAAATATAAATGATTCAGAATCTTTTCTGATGACACCAGAACTGACTGATAGGGCAAAAGTACGAGGCATAATTTCAGGTCCATATGGTCATCTGTATATAAAGGCAACCATTACAATTCATGCATTGTCTTCCTGTGGGATTGAGTGGGGCTATGCAGGGGTGCACTAGCAAAGTTCTCAGTGCACCTTGAGGGCCTACAACAGACTCTTCAACTTCCAAAAACATCCAGTCTATCCCACACAACATATCCCTAGATCCTATAAATTCACTGCCGTTCTTCACAGAGGGAATCACACGGCTCAGGAGCCTGGTAATGAAGTCTCTAGTTTAAAGACAAAGGATGGTCCAGTGGCTAGGGCGTTAGCCTAGGAATTAGGAGACTGACGTTCAATTCCCAACTCCGCCACAGATTTCCAGTGTATCCTTGGGCAAATGGCTTAATCTCTCTATGTCTTGGTTCCCCATCTGTAAAATAGGGATAATAGCTCCTCTTTACCTCACAGGGGCATTGTGAGGATAAATACACTAAAAACTGTGAGATGCTCAGGTACTACGGTAATAGGAATGATATAAATTCCACAGAGTCGGTGATCAAATACACTGGCATGAGTCTGTCTGACAGGTTTGACTTGTTCTATATGAAATGAATAGATAGGGTCTCAGACCAGTTCTTGTGCCTTCAGCTCATTTGGTGTGGAGACTGAACCTGTTCCCGAACTCCTAGATGTGGTCCTCCCATGGTCAGGCACAGTGGCAGAGGCTGAGTGAGGGAGAACAAAAAAGAGTCATCATAAGCTTGCATTGCTCTGTCTTCCTTAATTATTAATTATTATTATTATTTTATTATCAATAATAATAATAATACCTAGTCACAACTTCAATCATCTGGTGAGGCTGCCAAATTGGTACCTTCCCCAGTGCTAAGCTCACCAAGAAAAAATCAAAGTTTTATTGTTTTTGTTTATCTTTAATTAACTGAGTGGGAGTTTTTAGTTACAATTTCCTTGTTATAGTTGAAATAGCAAAGTAGCAAACTGAACTAAGTTAATAAGATTTTGTTTTTAAAATTAAACTTATTTTATTTATTAAAAAATAAAATGAAAGGATCTGATTTTGGCAGCTCTACAATGAAAATGTAATAAATCAATTTTATCTATTTAATAGAAAACAGTTTTCATGCCAAGTTCCAGCTTGAAGCAATGGATCTATAGTCCTCTGAAAAGCTTTGTTCATAATGAAATGACAGCTGACCCTTAACCGTAATGTGATGTTATACCGTATGTCTTGTAGTATCAGTATATTCACAACAACTTGGAACACACATCTCTCCACCTGTACAGCTGTTCCTTGCTGCCCTGTTGTGCTGGAGAAAGCAAAAGAAACAGCTTTGCCCTGTGTGAACTACCATGCCAGCTGGTGCACCAAAGACACTGCCTGCTTCTTAGGGGATGTACCCAGCTTTCCAAGCTAGCTAATGTGTAGGCAGCCAGGGATACACACTTTCCAAAGGAGTGGCCCAGTGCATGGAGTAGCATGCTGCAGCTGTTGCACTTGAACTGTCCTGCCTGTACTTGACGCAGGGCCAGCATCCCCACCACTAGTGTAATAGGATTTCAGAGTCTTTGTCCAAGACGAGTCAAACAAACAGCAACAATGATTAAAAGTGCCTGAGGCTTTTAAATTTCTTCTGATTGTCATGATCTAAGGCAGTCTGGCAAAAATTGCTATAAAAATTCATCAGCCAAACATAACATCTATTCACCTTTGAGGATGGGAATGAAAAGCTAATTGTATTTTGCTCAAAACAAATTAATTTCAGTGGGAGTTAGGTGCCTAACATGCTTAGGTGCTTTTGAAAACCCCACTAGATGCCTGTGTGCATCTTGACAGGCCTAAATACTTTTGTAATTCTGGCCTTAAATCACTTCTGAAAATGGGAGTCAGGAACCTGAGTCACTGAACATTTTAGCCGATGTTCTTGTTCATTATTTGTATTGTGGTAGCACCTAGAGGTGCCATTCAGGGATCAGGATCCCATTGTGCTCGGTGCTGCCTGTACACTTATTCATTGAGCTGGTTGGGGAAATGGTGAAAAATGCTTGTACACATTTTATTTTGAATTTTTCATTGTTTTGAAAATATTTTGAGCAGCTATAGTTATTAGCAATTCAGGGCAGGACATGTTTAACAAAAAATTGTCATCTTTCCAGTATCCCCTCAGACTTCCCCTTTCAAATACCCACCTCCTATAACATGAATTTAAATAATGTGTTTATTATCTAAGCGGCTCATAAGAAACATGGCTGGTCTATTTCTGCTTGTTGGGCATGTAATCATTGAATAAAATAACCACAGAAATTACAATAGTTAAGTCGCTAGCTATATTTAAAGCTGACCTCAAATCTTTCCTCTAACAGAAATACCACTCTGATCACTTCTAAAGTTTTAGAGACCTCAACCTACAGTGTTTTCCATTTTTACCACTATGTGCTGTTAACTTATGTCATGGTATCTTTCCTTATGTACATTTTATTTATATCTTCTTGCTAAGATAAGTACTCTTGTTTTTGAAAGCCAGGGCTATATTATCAGCTAGCTGAAATCAGACCAATTGAGCTACATCTGATATAAAGATCTTAAATAAATCAATACAATCTTTACCTCATGAAATGCACAATTTTTCCTTATGTGTTCTCATGCCTCCTAAGATGTATCATGCATTAAAATCCACAGCTGAGCTAAACTTTTTCTCCATCCCTCCACCTCCCACATTTTGTGGTTCTGATTCTCCCCTCAAGGCACCTGTGGAGGTCTTGGGAGAAATCTTGAGAGCTTTTGAAGAACTGTAATATGTTTTCTATTGCATTTTTATTTTTAAATAAAACTTTTAAAACTTTTTTCTTTGTGTGAAGCAAGTAAAGCTGATCATTAAAGGCTTTTTTTGTCTGAAATTTCCCATTTTATTATAAGAACCTCAATAACATTCAGTGATATTTCATAGCTTTCGGCACCTTACAAACGTTTTGAGCAACACTGAATTTTGATTCTCTTGAGATTCCTTTGTTAGTAAGGGGCTTCTATCTAGTGTCCCAATCCTGCATCTGTTGTTCAGTGACTGGGAGTTTTACTTGACAAAGGTGTCTGCTAAAATATTAAGACCTCATCTTGCAAACTTGTCGTACTGGTTTATAATATTTACTACTGTGAGTAGTCCCATCGTAATAAGTGCAGATACTTACTACTGGGTGCTGAGCTTTCTAGCATGGGTAATCCTACTGATTACAAGAGTAAGCATTTGTAAATTCTAGCCCTCAGTCTCAAGCACACAAGAAAGTAAAAAGCAGAAAGTGCTTTTAAATATATGGCAAACTTTTTTAGGAGAGATTAACATGTATTACGTTGTTGGTTTAGTTTCAGTTCCTCATTTCATCCACATCTGAAAAGTTAGCTAGTCAGTGTTTCAGATAAATACAATGAAATTTGATCACTAGAACTAACAGATATGGCTTAGCTGGCTGATCTGCTCCATCCCCCTATTGTCAGCTCACAATTCCCTCCTCCCACCCCTCCAAACCTTCCTTAGGTTTGGGAAACAGCAGTGGATTTGTGGGAAGATTTCTGCCGAGTTACAGTGAAAGATTTTCTGTAATGGTATGGCCCAAGCATCCAGAGGTTGATCTAATCACAGGACCAAAGGGGGAGGACACTGGTGTTGGAGACATGTCAGTTTCACTGTGTACGCAATCAGCTTGAGAAGGAAGGAGCCTCTGACAATGGGCAGATTAATAATATTTTTAAACATCTTTGATGATGGTACATTCCTACACTATGTAATCGGGGTTGATTTATGCAAATATGTGAATGATCATAGCCCAAGTTTTCACAGATAAGTGGTGTCATTTTCATTAAGAATTTTAACATGCCAGATGGCAGAATTCATTTATTGAAAGATGCATCTGTCTATCACCGTAGTATTTAGCTGAAATAAAAAGGTCTAAGACATTTGATTTACCTCCCTGCAATAATCTGGTTTTTACCCTGCTAGCTACTCAGGTTGCACTTTCAAACCCATACAACTCCAAGGCAAAATTGGACAAAAAGGTAGTACCTGCCCCAAATTGCCTACACTCTAAGTATAAGGCAACAGCCAACAAACAGATACAAGAAACAATGAGATGAAACTGACTTCAGCATGTAGGGCTGCAGGATTAGCCTGATCTTACAGTGAAATCAATGGCGGTTTATAGTTCGTGTTTAACTGGACTCTAATAGTATATTAGACATGATGGTGAAGGAGCCAGTCCTGCAGCCCCTGCTCACTTGAATATTTCCACTGATATCAATGAATACGGGCTGCTGGATTGGGCCTTGCTGATTCATTGTGGCACTTTATTACATAGGAATTTAGATTTGCCATTCTGGAGCAGAGCCCTGGTCCATCAAGTTTGGGACCTTGTCAATACCCTGCAGGAGAAAGGTGAAAACCAGCAATAATTCACCCTATCAAGTGTGTAATATTATACATGAGAGGGTGGGGGAAGTCCTCTAATCTTTACTAAACTGTATAAAATTTCTACACAGAATAAGTAGATGTTGGTCTAGGTATTATTATTACTATTTACAGTTAGATTTTTCTTTTCTTTTCCCTCGTCTCAAAATGCATGTGCCTTGTCCAGAGAGAGAGGTATTTCTTTCCCCGCACTAGTATGTACATAGTTAAAACTTAAGGACAAATGATCCATAAAACCTTGCCCAACCCTTTTTGAATTCCCTGCATAACTCACACATGCATCCTCTAACTTTAGCTAGTCCATGCTCCGAAGTTGTAATTTGCCCTCCAGTCTTTTTTGTCTTTTTACAATCTTCGAGGTGGCAATTAGCTCTAGAGATGCACTTAGAGCTTTGCCTTCAATTAAAGATTCCCTCCATCTCAAGTTATGTGCTGTGCTGTCTTATGCTAATTTGTGTTTCTTTTTGCATGAAACATTGATCTGAATTCTTCACTGGTTCCCTCATTATCTGTCTGTCCCATGCTTTACACTCATGGGTGGGGTGATCTGGAGGCTTTATCTCTTGCAAGTGCATATGGTAGTGCCTGTAGGCAGAATCACTGAAGCAAAAGAAAAATAATATGACTAATACTGACCATTTCTATAGTACTTTTACATCTATAGACCTTAAAGTGCTTTACAAAGATGAGTAGCCATTGTTAGCCCCATTTTACAGATGGTAAACTGAGGCTCAGAGTGGAACTGCACTGTCAGGGAACCAGGAAATAGTTAGCAGTGAACAGAGCTAGTGTGGAGGCACAGAAGTCCTGAGGATGCACCCTACCCACTTGTCCATGAGGAGGGTCAAGCTTCCTCCCCAAGGGACGATGTGGGCAAGACTACTGAGAGAAGATTACTATGAAGTTTCTCTCTCTTATATGTCAGTTAATTGTTTGGTTTTTAACATGATTGTTAGCTCTCTTTATATAAATTGTATTTAGATTTCAAATCTTACCGTTTCCAGAACTAAACTAAATTTCTTCTACTTAGCTCAAACGGTTCTTCCCATACCCACACAGACACCCACTCTCTCACACATACATGCAAGGCAACTTTAAATATTTAGAAGGCACTCAGATGTTACAGTGATGGGTCTTATCAAGATAGTTGCCTAGAATGATGGATTAGGCCAACGATGATGTTGCCATGAAATAAAATCCTGGACTATTCAATATTCTGAATATCAGAAGATATTCCTGAATATTGAAAAGTTGCTAAAACATTTCTTTCTTCACCCCAGCAATATGCTGCTCAGTTCAGTGGTTGCAGGGGCACAATACAGTAGATCACCTTTTCATTTTATCCTTCACCCCCCAAATGTATGCTGTTGTATATTAAGTATCCCACTTGTAAAGTTAAAGTAGCTCATAAAAGTGTTATGTGAAAAGTCAAAACGTACATGAGAATTGTTACATTTTCTTTGTGTGACCATAATGAGGTTATTTATGGTAGATGGAGGCAGTGTTGTAGGAAAGATTAAAGGTTTTCATAATAAAGGAAAGCAAGAGCTCAGGAACTGGGTGCCTCCTAGCAGCAATGGCTCTCAAGACAGGATAAATCACCCAAGTAACCATTAAAACTTCAAGAAGATTGCTTGTAAACCTCCAAGCAATGCCAATAAAGCATATTCCTCGCCATACAGCAGTCCATATGGTGGGGCTCAGCAGTTTTTCAAAACTAAGGGCTATTCACAATTTAACCCCACTGTCTTTTTTCCCTCTAGGGTGAAGTGCCAATGAACCACTATCAACTCAATGCAATCTTTAAATTTGGAGGGGCGGAGGGGGGGAATCATGGGAAGCAGACTGCAGTTTTATGCAAAAAGTTAACTTCTCAGGAGATGTTGCTCTGAAGAGAGTGGAAATGTTCTAGGATTCCCATGTTCCAAGAATCAGCACTATTTCCCAGTAGGGGTGCTCGTGCAGATCTCCCACTATGAAGAACACGAGAGACACATTTTACTGGCTAACAGGAAGTTAGGGAAATATTTCAAGACCCCTCTGGGCTCTAGTTCATTTGCATCTTAAAAAGTCAAGTCTGATTGGGTCTGACTTCCCATCCCTTTCGCTCCAAAAGGCCGCCAAGGCAGTGAAAACTGCAATAAATCACAATTTAGGCTTAAATGGGCATAACCTGTTATAAAGCAATTGGGTGGGACAAAGCCTGAAGTCCTTCCTCAGATTTTATTCAGGTAAAAATCTCAGGGTCAAAACCTGTGGACTTTATTCCCTTCTTATTCTGCCCTCACTCAAGCAAATTTTAAATTTGGCCTTCAAGGTTTGAACCTGGGAGTTTTACCTGAGAAAGGACTGAGGAAAATTGAGTAAAAATTAGTATGGAACAATGCGAGTTTATGTCAACTAAGGATCAGGGCCAGAATTCTGTGTAATATATCATGGGGCAGATTTTGGGATCCTTCATCAGTTGTTTTCAGTCCTTACTCAGGCAAAACTCCCAAGGCCAAATCTTCATACATTAGTATTATAAAATCATCTAACAGGCTGGGACAAATCTGTGAAGGATCCTAACTTTAAAGGCTATTGTCTCTTTGGGGTAGTGGCCATCTTTCTCTGTGTTTCTATAATACCTAGCAAAATGGGGTCCTGATCCCTGTTTGAGGGTGGAGATTCTAGTCAAATAATAATGATTAAACATGAATAACACCCATATATGCAACTCAGTTAGAAAATAAATATTCAGCTTTCAGGAAGTGTTTTGCCAGTAGAGGTCATGGTTTTATGGAGGGAATTCTTCCATGACAGGGCCTAATTCTCCTCACGCCAATGCTAGTATTAAACACTAGTGTAAGTCCGTTAGGCTAGAACTTCAGCTGGTGTAAACCAGTGTAATCCTAGTGACTTTAACAGAGTTGCTCTTGATCTGCACTGAAGTAAGGGACTGATCTAACACCCTTTGGAGGCAATAGGAGTCTTTCCAGTGACATCAATGCCCTGTGTATGAAGAGAGTCAGGTCCAAAGTGCCTACGCATGTTTATAAAACACAACTCAGTATGGACTCAAATACAACCCTTAGTTGTGGAGTGCTATAGAAAATAGCAAAGGCCTCGCTTTCAGAGGTAATGAACACCCACAACTCCCAGTGAAGTCAATCAGAGAGATCGAGTGGGTGAGGTAATATATTTTACTGGATCAAAGATCTTACCTCACCCACCTCGTCTCTCTAATAGCGCGGGACCAGCATGGCTACAACAACACTGCATACCATGATATCCGCAGAAGTTCCCCTGCCCAGCACCTCTGGAATTTGGGACTGAAGATGATGGGTAAATAGGCAGATATAGACAGAATTATGCCTCTCCAAAGGGTGAGCATTACTGAGAAGTATCAGTGCCTGAAGCCATTATGCCTCAGCAAATGCTTCCCTCACTGCAGGCATCCCAGCTCAGAAGTGCCCCTGCAGATTCTACTCCACAAGGCAGGCAGGCAAGCAGCCCCTTTCCTTAGTACACTGGAATGCTGGGATATAGACCATACCTGCCCCGTGAGGTGGTGTCTATAGTGAGCTTTATCCTGAGAACTGTGCTCTCTCCTCTGCAGCTCCACCAATGGAAGTAATGGTAGGAGCACTGATGTAGACTATCCACCACCATTTTATCCCACTTATTGGTCTATGATGGTATTTTCTGCCATTGCTTCCACGGGTACGATGGGAGATTTTAACCAAAGGCTTAGCACAGACAAGGATTGTGTGGATGCAGTGGGTTTGTAAATGGTTTTTTATGCCCTTTCCCTATCAGTATGCCATTCCAAGGGTAGCCATCATGTACCCCCATATATTATTAATTAAAACTACATGTAATCTCTAAAAGTTCCACTGATAGAATCAGTCAGAGAACAGGATTTAAATGGAGCAAATTAATGGGTATTAGGAAATCAAGCAAAGAGTGATGAAAACATTGCACGACTGCACAGGTATTTCTCTTCTGCTTTTTTCACAAATCTATCTACTCCCAACACAATATTTGATTTTTAAATGACATGCCCTTTTGAGGTAGCCACCTCATTAGCAGACCAGTACCAGTCAGCAATCCATCCAGGAATGCCCCTGAGATTTCAAATTAACATGGAAATCTTAACAAGGACACAGAAGATAACTGCACTATTGCATTTCCATTTTATGGCATCTTTTTATATTCCGTAGTAGGCTTTTCTGAATAAAAATGAGACAGCCTTTTAAGAGTCCTTTTTATTATTTGCATTTGGCAAAAACAGCCTTAATGAGCTGTTAAGAGTCATCCCTCCTGTCCTATTGTTGGAGATGCATGGGAGCCTGTAAAGTGTTGAAAAGCCAAAAGACAATTTATGATCCCTGATGCTATCCCTTCCTGAGACAATTCTTCAGAAAGGAAGATATTTGGGGGCTAGGAAGTCCCACTATTTAAATGCATGAGTAACTTTTACTGGAGTCAGAACTCTGGAGTTTAATTTCATTTCAGAGCTGTTAATGCTGTCTGTATTTTGCTGGAGATGTTACAGAAAAGTGTGTGTGTCACATTGATTCAAGTATGCAGACGCATTAGAAAATAGGAAAGATGATTCAGTTAAAATTTACTTTTTATTTCCAGTAATGAACATATTACATCACTGCAAGTAGGAATTAATCATCTTATAAAAATGTGGATTTTGATTAGAATGGCAATAGTGTTTGATATCTGGAGGATGTGAACCCTTTGTCATCAGTCTGATTAGTTTGGTGCACATAGCTCCATAATATGTAATGAAGTAGCAATTCACTGGCATGTGGGCCAGCTGGGTTGTTCAACACAGTGGGGAAATTTTAAACAGAAGGGAGTTTCACAAGCTTAATGCAACGGACACATGTCTGACACTTTACATTCTTTTCTCTTTGAAAATGGACTGGAGACAGTGAGATGTCTGAGGTGTTTGTTATTGACCGGAGGTGCTGAAAAGACAATCAAATATTTGTGGCAAAGGCAAAGACCTTGGATTTTATCATTAACACATCACAAGGAAAAAGCGAATAGTGTATTCATTTTGTTGTCTGTTACTGAAGATGACAACTTTCCCCAGTCTCAAGTATTGATCTCCATCAGCCTTTACCGGATTAAATACTGTAACTGAATGAAGGCTCTGCTTGTCTATTTGACAGTAATTAAGTGATATTGTCACTGTCTCAAGAAAGATCTCACCCAATGAGTTACTAAGCTATTGAAATCTTTCCTGTTTTGATGGAGCTGTATTAATGTTGACTATTAAAGCATGTAAGGTAAAAATAAGGTTAAAGTGATGTTTTAGCACAGAGACTTTTCTCAGCCTTGATAAATATATCTAAATTACAAGGAACAAGCTATTACCATCTTCTAATGTTGTCTATGTGGGTGGGGGTTAAGTGTATTATGCTTCTAGTGAGCTAACTAGCTCATGCTCATTACCGTGATATCTGAGCACAGATATACTGCTTTCTCCTTGGGAGCAATATGTGGAAGGGAAATCTGAGGTTGGAAAAAAGACATTTAAATATTTAATTAGTTCTTCATGGCAAAACTGGCAAGAAAACACAAAGTACTTCCAGAGATGTCTGAGGCATGATCGTGAAACGATCTCTGCTGCGATAGTGCAGCAATTCCGAAGTATTTCCATACCACTCTTTGATCTGATACCTTTTTTTAAAAAAGCAGTTTAAAGGTACTCACAGATGACTTGGGGGGTCTGATCCAAGGCCCACAGAACTCAGTGGAAAGACTCTCATTAACTCCAAAACCCACTGAAGCAGGCCCCAATTGTGCCCTGGTAGGCGCAACTGGGAGGTGATGAGAAGATGCATCACCCCAGAGGAAGCAGTGGGGTGCAGTATACTACCCCCTGCATGGTTGTCCAGCTGTGCTAATACTTGCATGGATGGGTGGAGGTAAGGCCTCAGCTCCTCCTTGTTCCCTTTGAGGGGCTGTAAGCCCCCCAGGGAGGAAGGAGGAAGCTCAAGAGAGGGTAGCAACTGGAATACGGTCTGGCCTTCAGGGCACTTGCAAAATGGCCAACCAGAGTTTTGCCAGAACTGGACACAGGCTAGTATACATTTTGCTTTTGATCTAGTTTTGCCAATCCAGGGCATACCCCTCCATTTATTTGTATTTACATTACAAAATGTATTTTTGACCAAAGAATGCAGTTATTTTCAGTGTAATATGATTCCATTTCTTTTACCAGTGCACACAGGTTATTATTCACAGAATGACGTACTACTTGGCATTATTAAAGGGACAAGAATGGGGCACGACACTTTATTCGGGTCCTATTGTGAAGCATGATAAAGGGCCAGGCCCTGCAGTGATTGGTCCCATTGATTTTAACCCTTGCCAGACTCCTATTTTTTTCAAGCACAGACATAATTTCCAAGGTTCTGATTGTTTGCCTTTATATTCAGAAATCTCCTGCAATTTTCAGGCCTGACTAGTGTAAATAGTTGAAGTCAGTGCAGGGACATTGGTGTAAAACTGGTCAGAACAGGCTCTCTTGTCTTGAAGAACTGCCGAGCTAATGTGAATGTGAACCAACATGGGTGGCTTGTCAAAGTTAAGATAATTCTTCTCTGAACTGAGTAGCCCACTGAGGATCTAGAGTCAGGCTCATAAGCTGAATTAGTGAATTTGTTATTTTTGTTTGAAAGTTTTTTTAAAAAAACGGACACCAAAAATGGCTTTCCCACGCCTAGTTTAATGCATTCCACGGGCCAAAATCTGCTCAGGCCTTTCTGGGCTCTTATTCAGGCAAAATTCCCATTGGAACGATGTTGTTTGTAGGCAAAGTCAAGGTAAACTGGAGGAGGCTCAGTGGCCATAACTGGTACCTGTGCTCTCCCTCTGTTTCTGACTATTTGAGTGGTAGCTCTGTGCAGCTATTGAGCCACCCAAATCACCCCCTTCCCCATACTATGGAGCCCACCTATAGAGCACAATAAGTTGTGGAGAACCCCTACATCATGGGCTCTCCACTTGTCCTCCCTTCCTGCAGATCAGTTCTGCTGCCCTTCAGGGCCTGTATGACTGCACTGAGGAGAAGCAGGATCTGGGTGTTTGGCTGTGATGGGGTTTAGCCTGAATAAAAACAACAGGATTCAGACTCATATTTAGGGCCCTACCAAATTCACAGCCATGAAATACGCGTCACAGCCTGTGAAATCTGGTCTCCCCCCTGTAAAATCTGGTCTTTTATGTGCTTTTACCCATATCATACAGATTTCACGGGGGAGACCAGTGTTTCTCAAATTGAGGGTCCTGATCCAAAAGGGAGTTGCAGAGAGGGGTCGCAAGGCTATTTTAGAGGAGTCACAGTATTGCCACCCTTACTTCTGCGCTGCCTTTACAGTTGGGCGGTCAGAGAGCAGTGGCTGGGCACTCAGCTCTGAAGGCAGCGCCCCACCAGCAGCAGCGTAGAAGTAAGGGTGGTAAGATCATACCATGTCATCCCTACTTCTGCGCTGCTGCTAATGGCGGCTCCGCCTTCAGAGCTGGGCTCCCAGCCAGCAGCAGCCACTGGTCTCCAGCTGCCCTGCTCTGAAGACAGCAGCGCTGCTAGCAGCAGTGCAGAAGTAAGGGGGGCAGTACCATAACCCCCCCCTGTACAATAATCTTGCAACCCCCCCAACTCCTTTTGGGGTCAGGACCCCTACAATTACAACACCGTGACAGTTCAGATTTAAATAGCTGAAATAATGAAATTTACAATTTTTAAAATCCGATGACCATGAAATTGACCAAAATGGACCATGAATTTGATAGGGCCCTACTCATATACTGATGTATTTATTGTCTTGGGAGAAGTGGGGGGAATTTGCACATATTTAAAAATGGTCCATAGGGTCTGCTACTGTTCCCATTTAAGGCAATGGCAAAACTCCCTCTGACTTGTACTGGGGTAAGATTGGGCCCCAAATCAGGTAAACAGTGCCCTGTTGTTACCTGAACTGATAGACCAAAGTGTACCTGTCATCTGTTACCCAGAGTGTACAGCATTTTGTCTCAGCTGCTTACTCCACACAACACAGCCCGACACAGTAAACAGATTAGTGTCCTTGGGCCAGATCTCTGCTGGTGTAAACTAGTGTTACTGGGTCAATGGAGCTATGTTGACTTACACTAGCTGAAGACCTGGCCCCTTATTTTGATACCTTCTGAGTTCTGATTACCAAAGTTATTCCTGCTTGAATTGTTTTTGTGTGAACACACCAGGAAAACTTTCCGAATACTCACCCATATGCTGTATATAGAAATGAAATATCTCATCACTGGATTTACCAATCAGTTCAATAGTTTCTCAAATTGCATTCCTCATTTTCTTTCCTATTCTGAAATCGGCTGAAACTGCCAAAAATGAAAAGACCATAAAGTGCAACTGGGCTGTGAAGTAAAATGTTTAATTCGTAAAATGTTAAGGGAAAGGATTATTCTATTAACTTGTGGAACAAAGCTTTCCTAGTAAATGTTGTATTCTGCTATGCACTGAGTTCTTTTGTCAACTTTACAGCACAAATCACACTGTTCCTGAGTGCTCATCCACAGCAATATTCTTTAATGCTTAACTCGGTGACCTCACAAAAATAATTGGTGTGAAGCAAATTTACTTAGCCTTCTGCCTTTATTTGCTGACTGAATGGCTGAGAGAATTGTGCATATTGTTTATGGAAATGAAGAGGGAGAAAAGAAAACAGAATGCTAGTCTACAGATAAAGATGGGCCCATGTGTAGATGAAAGAATCTACCATTGTGACTTAGATTTGCATCTCTCCTCACACTTCTGGAAAAATAGATTAAATAACTTATATAAATATAGATCTACTAGTACAGCTGCAAAACAACTTATTGATTGTATCTTTCAAGATCTGGGAAATATGTTCTCGTTACAGTGGTTTAAAATAGTTAACTAGTTAATACTTAACTTTTTACAAGATCATTTTTAAGTAAAAAAAAAAAGTCTAAATGAGTTTTTTAAAATACAGAGTGCACTTTCCCTAACAATTTCCCCCAGACACAAAGATAATACATTATATATTAGAAGAATTCATAAATTCTGATCTCATTTACAATAGATGTAAATTAGGAACAACTCCATCATAGTCACATTTGAATTCATTTAAATTTATACTAGTAAAACTGAAATCAGTATCCAGACCATTGTTTTAGGGACCAACGCTTTTTCCTTGCTGTTATGCCGATAAATTTGTAACAATGCCTGTGGATTTGGATTTGTCCATTTATTTTGAGATTCTTTAGATGAGACCAGCTAAAAGGCAAACCAAAGAAACCATGATTATTAGTCTGATTTTTAAAAAAATCTTCTTTAGAATCAAACTACATACTTTGTCATATTGCGATGAATGTATTGAATCATTTTGCTTGGTGTTCATGTGATATTATGTATAATACAACCTAAGGGGATAAAATAGCTTCAAGAGATTAGCTAATGAGAACTAAACTATGCGTTTTGGAAGGTGTTGTTAGCATATTTTTAATCAATACTATACTTAACAGCGACTACCTAGCAGGAAATGGTATTTAACCTCTTGTTTTAATGTAATGAGATTACTTTGTGTGCTTATGTTACATTCCATTCATAAAGGCTCACCTGTGCCCAGTTAATTAGATTCACTGTTTGGCTTCTTCATTTTAAAGTTTAACAAAATGCATTTGCAACATTTCTATTCATTAAGGATTTTTTATTTGTTTTGTTTTCTCAAGTTAAAGGGCATATTTACAGCAGTGTAAAACATAGTGATTTGAGGATTATAGGGGTTTGTGTGAACATTTTATCTGACTTTGACCCATGTGGTTTTTCACCATCTCTGAGATTCAAATAAACTTAAAATTTGGAAAGGAAGGCCAGCTGAAATAAATGAGCTTTACCTGATTTTGAGTCAAAGTCATGTAAAACTATATTTTCACTTTATTTTGCTACAAAGGCTTGGGTAACCCTGGATTCTTTTACAATGTGACCTATATTTTCTCAAAACTCATCCCAAATTTTATCAAAAGGCCCATGAATTTTGACAGGTTACTGTTTGAAGAACCTGCTCTGAATTTTGAATAAATCAGGGGAGGTTTGTGTAATATGTTTTGAGTTCAACATTTTGTACGGCCCAAGCGATATTTCCGTTGAACATAGAGCAGTGCTTCCTCCTCTGCCACCCACATATAATATTGAATCTTTTCTAAAATAACATTGTAAGCTCTGGCCCATGTCTTTTATTTGTTCTGTGAAGTGACCATCATGCTTTTGATCGCTAGTATAAAGAAGACGTAATAGTAAGGAAAGTTAAAAGAAAAAAGTAAACCTCACAAACAGCTGCATGCTATTTGAGAATATTAAGGTGAGTGTTCCAAAAACAGTGTTGGCAGCATCTCAGTCCACCTCCAATGTGCTTCCACAAGAGCCTCAAAAATAGAGGGTTTGTTTTTTTGTTTGTTTGTTTTTTGGTTATCTTATCTGTAAAAAAATGGTTTTGCTTTTCTAGAAAAACAAAACAAAGTTGTGTACCACTAAACTGAGATGTGCCTGATTTTTTGTAATCGAGTTGTAACAAAACCATTCTGCTGCTTGACAGTACAATGAGCATATCATACCCATAGCAATATCAACACAGCAGCACAAAAGACATGCCAAATCTCTTTCACCCACCCACCTTCCTTTAACTTCCTTCAGTATAATCCTTAACCTTCATTTTCTGTTGCACAAAAAAAAAGTACTAGCTTATAATAAGAGTGAGCTGTAAAAACATGTTTTTCAAACCAAGATTGCATTTAAAAACAAATGGGGAAAAAAGTGTAATTAAAAATACTTGCTTTTCTTTATGACAACAGGAGAACTGGATCTAAAATGCATTGGACTGTCTGTTTCTTTAAGAAGGTATTGTCTCTACTCTGAAGATAATATTGTTTTCATGTAATATTAGGGTGACCAGATGTCCCGATTTTATAGGGACAGTCCCGATTTTTGGGTCTTTTTCTTATATAGGTTCCTATTACCCCCCACCCACTGTCCCAATTTTTCACATTTGCTGTCTGGTCACCCAATGTAATATAGTTGATGCCATGTTAATTGCCCCTGATTAGTGAATAAAGGGGCCTAAAATCCTATGAGAAGGCCATAGTACAAGTATGTGACTTAACTCTTAACATAGTATCTAGCAATGGTTACAGTCCAACTGTCACTTAGTATTCACAGGTTGGTCTTAGAAAATGAGGTATAAAACACATTGTGGGGTATAATTTCAGCCAGGCTTTTACCTGGCATCTACTTGTGCTTGAACTTCATGGGTGCAAACAACTTTCAGATAGTCTAAGGGCACGTCTACACTACAAAATAAAGTTGACTTAACTTACATCAGCATATAGCCATCGCAGTAATTACATCGCTTGTGCGTGTTTACACTTTGTTTCTTGTGTCGGCAGTACATGTCCTCACCGGGAGCGCTTGCACCAAAACTCTCCGTGTGGGGCATTGGGGGATGGCTTCTGAAAGTCAGCAACAGTCAATGTAAGCAACAGTGCCTACCTAACTACACCATTGACATTGACTCTATGCTGGTCGTGGAGTCAATGTAGCGAGTGAGTTATGTCAGCAGGAGTGAAATTTTAGTGTAGACGCTTAGAGTTAGGCCGACGTAAGCTGTCTTGCATTGACCTAACGCTGTAGTTTAGACTAGGGCTAACACCCAGATGCATGTTAATGTCAGGATTCAGATTTGGCCTTAGTGGGTATGTGCTGTCACTTGTGCGTTCGCAGCCATCAGGGCTGGCACCAGCCCAGCAAGCAGGTGCTTGGGGCGGCCAACGGAGAGGGGCGGCACGTCCGGCTCTTCGGTGGCAATTTGGCGGTGGGTCCCTCAGTCCCTCTTGGAGTGAAGGACCAGCCACCAAAGACTGAAGCGGTGGCAGTAGAGCTGCAGATCATGATCGCGTTTTTTTGTTTTTGTTTTTTGCCGCTTGGGGCAGCAAAAACCCAGGAGCCAGCCCTGGAAGCCATGAAGCTATCTAAAGGGTGCATGGGAAAATTTGCAACAGACGTTTGCACCAGGCATAAGTGTAGATGTAACCCACGTGCCTCCTGGGTGGTGTGGTGTGTCCCATGTAGAGGGAGGGAGAGGGAGAGAGAGAGAGAGAGAGAGTGTGTGTGTGTGTGTGTGTGTGTGTGAGAGAGAGAGAGAGAGAGAGAGAGAGAGAGAGAGAGAGAGAGAGAGAGAGAGAGAGAGAGAGAGAGAGAGAGAGAGAGAGAGAGAGAGAGAGAGAGAGAGAGAGAGAGAGAGAGAGAGAGAGAGTCGGCTCTACAGCCTTAGCTTAGCAGTTGGCTTTTAGTTCATGTGGTAGAGCTCATGCATTTAGCTCCAGAGGTCCCAGGTTCGATCCCGCCCACCGATGACCGGGGTCTGTCGGTGTTACACAGGCATAAGTTTGTGTACGTGCAAAATTGTATGCTCACAAGTGTAGGGTAAGGGCTATACATTTCAGTATCCCTCCCTTATTTTATCTGTGTTTGGTGTTGTCTACAGCACCTGGGTTCCTCCTTCTGTGCAGTTTAGGGAGAGGCAAAAGCATGGAAAAGCCACAAGAGAGGCGTGTCAAGGAAGGAGACGAATAACACATCAGATCAGCGTTTGCTCCCCTCTTTGCAGTCTAAACAAATAAAAGTAATAGATTCATTCAGGGTCCTCAGACCAGTTCCATGAACTAAACCCTCTGCAGTCTATGCCCTTGTCATCAGTGCTTAAAAAAAAACCCCAAAAAAAACCCACATATCTTTGCCTAAGGATAACTAACGTATGCAAGCTAAAGCAAGGTAAAAACACCATGAAGACTGGGCCGTTCAGTTTTACCACATGGTAAATTCACTGAGGTCAATCCCTGGAGGAGGCATAGAGCTGGTTTTACCTCACAGTAACACTGAAGTGCCTGGTCTTTACTGTGTTCTTTACCCTGGGATAGTTCATGCACATCAGTTACCCCAAGATAAAAAATGCACATTTTTAGCAGTGAAGACAAGGCCTCTGACTTTCATTGGCGAGGTCACAAAGCACGGTGGAGGCCCAGAAGCCAAAAACAGAATGTTAAGTCTACTGCCCATGCTGTAATTAATAGGAAAAGAATGAAGGGGAGGGCTGGATGAATTATGGTGGAAGGTGCCCTCCCTGTACATGGCCAGGGCTTCATAGGGATGGAGACGGTAGGGGTGAGGGTTGTGGATCTTCTGCCTCATATTAGGCTTTGACTATTGCATCTAAGACACTTTCACAGCCCCTGAAGAGCAAAGAGAGCACATAGCTCAATGCCATGCATTTAAACCCACATGAATTTTTCACTACTAATTTTCCCCATCCACATATATTTGGATTTGAGAGGGGAACACAGGCACTAAAGTTATTTAATGGCTATAGGAGGGGTGCTCCACACTGAAAGTCATTGACCAGGATTGTGACCTGTTTGTAGTAACAGCAGAACTACCCAGACAGGTAATTAACACCCAAGTAACAGGATTATTCACTTCACAGTGATATTTGCACCTTAGATTTGCAATATTCGTAGAGCAAAATGTTCCTGTTAGGAAACCTGCATTTGAATATCAGCTTCTCCCTTTATCTTAGCTGAGTTACAGCAGCCTAGTAACTTGAACAATGAAAGAACCTGAAGCAACTATGTGACATCCTATTTGATATAGTTCTCTTTCCTCCACAACAAGAAAAAAAGAGCCTGAATCTCTTGGAGGAATCTGCTTCTGAATGGAAGAAATAAATCCTAAAGCAGTAAGTATGTACTGACTTCCCTAAAGTCACCCAAACATCATGTTCTGAGTTGAGAGTCCTGGGGTTAGTGTATTGGTTCTCTTATACGGCATGATCAATACAGCACAACTGGTGGTTTCAATTAGAGTGAACTTCAGAAGAGCAAAGTAATGAATTCTCTAATCCGTGCTGGTCATAGGTGACTTTAAAGAGATGTGTGAGGCAGATGAACATGTCTCAGATTATTTTTATCAACATTTGAATGAGAAGTATAATTATAGGCACAGCAAACACTGATGGACACACATAGCACAGCTACAAATCTATACAAGTGAACACTAGCTATTTAGAATTCCAGAAGTATGAAAGATTCCGCCCTCAACAGAACCTTGCCCTGAACTTAATTCCTTCTTATGAGGACCAAGGGAATAATTTAGAAAAGACTAATCATATATGTCTGAATGTTCCTCAGGGATGTCCTGCACAGCTGTCCAACACAACGTGAGGAAATATTACATTGTTTTTCATATGGAATGTAGAGAAGCTTTCACTGAAAATTCACCTACTTGGTATATTTTCTTGATTTTACATTAGTAAATAACAATCACAATGAACCTTTATGCCCCACCTAATGGAAAAATACTGATACAAATAGCCCTAAGATTTTGCATTTCCAGTCAAATGTTCCCAACTACTTACATTCTTGTCTAGAGCCCATAGCCAGCTGCCCAGCAAATTAGAGTTTTGTCTGATTCCTTTAGGATATATAAATTCTTTAAAAACATTCTCTGAGGACGTTCCCTGATTACAAAGTTAATTTAAAAGGACACCATCAAGGTTATTAGGCCCAAAATTTGATTTGACCAACCATGTGTGTTTTTTCTTATATTTGTTTACAAAGTCTGTGCAATTCTTTATTTATTTATTTTCTTTCAAACCAAACAAAGATTTTTCTCTAGGGGGAAAAAAAAAGAAAAGAAAAAAAATCAATGCCATCAGCAGCTCAGGCTTCATGAGAAGCCCTGCAAAAACTACCTAGTGTTCATACACAATGGAGGGAAAGCAAATCAGAAAGAGAACCAATTTCTTTCTCGCGCTTCCAAAAGGGGTGATCTTAATAAAGCAACTGAATAAACAGGATATTTTTTAAAGTTACTTAAAACACTTTGACCATAAGCCTTTGAAATAAACAAATTAACACAGCATTTGTCAGCAGACTATAGAGTGTTGATTGATGTTTACCGAAGTTCCCACACTTCTGATCGCCTTCTCCCACATATACAGACCACTTCCATATCTGCTCCACTCCCTCTGGGTATAACGGTCAAGCCCTGACATCCAGACATGTCCACTGTCATTAGCATGTGCTGAATTTATCAGTTATTCAATCAATAACTTGTTAGATGTGTTCACACAAAGACTGTGGCTGGATAGATTTTTATTTATTTTTGCCATAAACAACTTCAGTCTTGGCTACTAGCTATGCAGAAATTAATTGCTATGGCATAATGAAAACTAAACATGGCACCATTTTCAAGTTCTTAATAGACATTGTCTTATGGAACAGAATCAGACCAACCCTACTACGTATCTAGCATTTCTGGCCTAGGAAATGACAAAGATAAGTGCTGATGGAGAGTGAAAGACATTATATATCTGAATATTTTACTAAAAGAGAGAGCCTACAATCCTTACATCACATATTGGCTGATTGTTGAGTAGAGAACCATTCAGTGTGAGCAGTGGTACCTCCAAATAAGAAAGAAATGATCTTTGCCTAGAGTAGGAAATACCACAACCTCAACTGCAAATTTACCTACCCTGCTGGTAAATGCTGATTTTTTATTAAAAAACAAAACAAAAACAAAAAACTTTAACATAAAAAAAGAAGTAACTAAACTAATTAGATTATTAGGATTTTCTTATCTGTTTATAAAATAAAGCATCACATCTCTGGTGCCTTCAGCAAGCTGTCTCTCTCTCTCTGGATGTGGCTTCACTGCACAGTTCACCCAGGCTCTTACCTCTATTTTAGCCCAACTCAGCCACCTCCCACCATCCACATGGACAACCTTCTCACCTGGGTTTGTAGGTGCTTTAAACCCAGGGTAGCTTACACAGCTGGGGGCATACATTAGAACCCAGGCTCCAGATTACTTTGGGCAAGCTTTGCAGTGGGGATGCAGACAAAATGACTTGAGTTTGATAGTCCTCCAGTGCCCTTCCCACAGTTCCCCCCTAAGGCCAGACAAGTTCTCTCACAAAAGAACAGGGAAAGAATCCTAGAGCAGCTCAGTACAAAGAACCCTGGGATATGCCCCCAGAGACACATGGGTGAGTACAGAAACTCTGAGGAAACAGTAATGCAGGTAGGGCTTTGCTGTAGGGACACTTGCACTTGGGCTAAACTAACTTAGGTGCTCAGAACCAGATGCCAATCACCTGGCTTAACTGTGCAGTGCATTATAAATGTACCCTTCAATGCCCAGTACCTATTGGAGCAGGTTTTGTTTGTTTGCATTTTCATTTACATTTAGACAAACCCTTCCCTCTCCCCCCTTTCTTTTCCAGTTTTTGAAGCAGCAGGAGCTGATGGAAATTTTTCCATTTTTTGAAAAATGTCATCAACAGCCTGGAATTTTGAAAAAACAGTAAAAATTATTTACTGGGCTTTTTTGGTTTTGTTTATTTTCCAGCTATCTCTGATATCTAGGTATCGGCACAAGATGAGGATTCATATACAGTTTGTGTCCATTTTGCATGGGTAATTGTGCATCTTGCTTAAATTATGTAGGCAAATCAGTTATTTCTGCACAGAAGATATAACTACACACTCAGGTGCATAAACTGAGTCTTTGACCATTGAAAATCAGGCCCATGTGTTTTGTTTTTTTCTTGTTTACCACTTTTATCCCTCTTTTTCCCCCCCTTGTCAGTCTCAAAATAGAAAAAAGAGGAAAAACAAAACCATTTTAAACCCCCATATTTTGGTAAAAACAAATTCACAAACGCAATCTGTTCTTTTCAAAAATTTCAAAATGTAAGTATTTTTTTTAATGTTTTGTGATTTGTTTGTTTGTTTTACAACTAGGCCATTCTGGAGTCTTTCTGGAAACTAAAGAAAGATGTCAGCTCAGCATACTCCGTTAGCAATTCCTGTATCGTTCCCTATTTGTCTATGTATCTAAGCAATCATCATTGCAAAATTCACACTGACTTCAGTGGAAGCAGGGTCAAGCCCACAGTTGGAGGAGCATGCCTGGATAGGGATTTAATTTCACAACAGCAAAACTTAAATATTCTTTTCATGCATTGGAATGTGTGTCATGCTTCCCAGCCCAAAGCCATAAGCTGGTCATCTGCAACAAATCTCAGGTCAATTTCATGCAGAATAAAGAAAGGAGAAACCAGGGAGCTGCTGTTGTAGGGGTATTGCTCAAAAGCTTGTCTCTTTCACCTATAGAAGTCGGTCCAGTAAAAGATATTCCCTCCCCCACGTTGTCTCTCTAAACTGGGGAGCTGTCCAGCAAGAAGATAAAACAAAACAAAATAAAAGGGCCAGATTTTCAGAAAATCCAGATTCAGACACCTGCAACTAAATCCTCAGCTGGTATAAATTGGCATAGTTCCAATGAAGTGGAGCTGTGCTGGCTTACCCCAGCTGAGGATCTAGACCTGTTTGTATCCATGCCCTGTAAATATGATGAGTTGTCAGCAATAAGAAGCTATTCAAGGGAAACCTCTACTTCTTTTTCAAGATGATGAGACACTTTCCTGCTTTTATAGATATGTATACGCACCCACACCCTCTCAGTATTTGCTGTGAACAAATATATTATATAAATGCCCTACATCCCATAAAAGTGAGACACTGGATGTTGCCATTAACTTCAGATGAGGGTTATGGGTGATTTGCAACCCCTGAAAATGAGCCTCCACGTGGCTCAAGTTGACAACCTAGGAAGGGCAGCACTCAGCCTAAATATCTGCACAGCAGTTTGAAAGCCCAGGCAGCAGCCCCAGCGCGAGTCAGCTGACACAGGCCAGTCGTGGGTGTTTAGTTGCAGAGCAGACCTACCCCAAATTAGGAATCATTTTCAAAAATATAGTCCCTGATCTTTCCGTGTCTGTTTCCCCATTTGTAAAATAAGGAGAGCGATACTTTACCAACAGCATGTGAGGCTTCATTGAGGATATTGGCTGGGTTATGCACTTAAAATTAGGGCATTGGAAATGATTAAATAATAGTTTCAATAGTGCCTTCACAAGCATCAAAGCTTCTTCCAAAATAGCAAATCATAGGAATCACTTTACTTCACCTCCTACTGATATGTAGCTGTGTTCAGGGCTTGATGGCAACAGGGCAGCCACTATAGTTGTGCTGTAAAAGAAACAGACTAAGGGATAGCTAGAAACTGATTGAGGGGGAGGGAGGTTGGTTGGTTGGTTTTTGGCCACTGGTAGGTACTTGAGCACATGCCTACCTTTAAACAGGAGTTGTCCCAGGACTACTCACACGCTTAAAGTTAGGCACATGCTCAAGTACTTTTCTGCATCAGGGCCTAAATCTCCATATTATTTATCTGTATGTGTTCTAATTTACATTCTAGTGCATAGTTGTAAAATAAATTGTAATCATATATATTCACAACTAATTAAAAACTATGATCTGTATTTTTCCTATAACAGGTCACTTAAGGAGATATGTTGTACAATTACAGAGAATGACTAACCATAGTCAACCCACCCCCCAACCTGATAATTAATAGGGATAGAAGAGAAAGCCCTGTATTCTGAGTGCTGATCAGGCGGCAATGGCACTCCAAACATCTGAAGGAAAAACAGTTTGTTAATTGCTGTCTAGACAGTTTATTGCTGCAATAAGATCAAAACACAGAATACTGAGGTTTGTGGTATGAATCATGCAGACTAAACAATTGTTTTATTGCATTTACAGAGTGCTTGATTTATAACACAGTCAGATGGGTAATAAAATTCTTCCATCATTTATACTGAATAATTTCACCCCTTTTTGCATTTTCCTGTTATAATTCGATCTCACCGTCTTTTAAAATGTGTTTTCTCTGTCATGTATAAACAGTTTCTTATCTTACACCTCCTTTATACCATCACTAAACTTACAATGCTCAATGAAGCCTTAATCAGGTGATGATAGTGTATATTATGCACCAAAGAATAGGCTTATTGGAATCAACTCTGTAACGTGGTAAGTGTAGAGGAAATTTAAGACAGTGCCCCATGGTAAATATCTTCCTGTGCATTCCACATTACAGTTTATCATACATGCCATTGAGTTATTTTCTTATTGCTGTGCAAATCTTTTACTGAGAAGTTTGACTCCTCCGTCATCTTCTTTGGGTGTCTTCTGAAGGCAGAGGTTTAAGGGGAGTTTCTTTGTGGACTCAAAAAGAACAGGAGTACTTGTGGCACCTTAGAGACTAACATATTTATTTGAACATAAGCTTTTGTGGACTCAGTGATTTCTAGGATATTGAAAGTTTCCGTTGCCTTTTCTGAATTGTGAACTCAGGTTAGCTGAACTCATTTGGAAATGGGAGCTAACCTGAACATCTGCCCCAAAATGCCAGCTTTTTTCTGAGGATCAAGAAAATCTGGTTGACTTTTTATTTTTTTAAATAAACTTTTGTGAATTTCTCTTCAATTCTTGGTTTCAGCCAGTGCTGGAAATGCCAAAACACGTGGGTTTAAAAAAAAGGGGGGGTGGAAAGGGAGGGAATAATGGGCCAAAACAAAATGCTGGATCAGAACACCCGACAGCTTTGGAGGATTTCTGATCAGAGATCCAGATTTTATGGCTGACCATTCATTCAGGTATGACCAAACCAAAACCCCAAAGCAGAAGAATTCCAAATCTGGAGGATTTTGGAACCAGATCCAATTTCATAATGTGGAAGTTGACATTCTGGCCCCATTGAAATCATTCGGAGTTTTTCTATTGACTTCAATGAATCAGGATTTCACTCAGGAAATTTAGCGTAAATATGTTCCCATTGTAAATCTGACCCAAATAGACAAAAAGAAGTACTGGATTTCTCATTGAAAAGCTTGTTCTATATGATGTCCAGCCAGAACTCTGACCAAATAAAAAAATAGTTTGGATAAGTTCAGCGAAGCTTTGAAACGGAATTGATGAATCTTTTGCAGGTCAACCCTCATCCCCCTTGACATCAGGAAAATTACACATATTAAGAGCCTGATCCAGCGAAGCACTTACTCATGTACATTATTCAAAATTCAAGTGTAGTCTCATTGCAGTACCTGACTTCAATTAAACTATCCATGTATAAAGTTATGCACATGCTTAAGTGTGTGCATCGGGGCAGAGTATTACACAGTTGTGTGCCACACTTCAGTATGGAGTTCAGATGAAGCCATCTTGCATTCCTCACAATGATTCTACACACAGCTGTGCAATATTTGACTTCTTTGTGCGAAATAATAGATGAAACACATCCCGCTAGCGCCAGTGTCAGTAGTGACCCTAAAGCAAATCGAAACTTGATTGGAGATGCAACCTTTGAAGCCTTAAAGGCTTTTAAAAATAGGAAATAGTTATGGGTGTTTTTTTAAGGCAAGTTTCACTGGATAATAAATTGGTGGTGGTTGCAAACATGCCCATTTCATTGGGAGCCAGCTTTCAGCATTCATCTTTTAGGCAAAATAGTAATAATGAATCATGTTTCCATAAAAACCTTCAGCTTTGCAAACCACATTGCAAACTGCTTCTATACATCACCACTAAAATTCAGCCACCTCTGGGGCAGATGGCACGAGACAGCCACTATTCAGGGACCCCTTAATCTTACTCAGCTCTTAAAACTCTTAAAAGTTCCAGAACCTAGACAAGCACTACACTGGGCAGCAAATCCAATGGCTAATAATCTCAGAGAGAGAGAGAGAGACCATGAAGTTTCCCTCTGACTCAAATATGTAAGGTCCTGTGTTATTAGTGTCTTTGATGTATTCATTGACCCATGATACTGTGAGTATTTTACAGATGTCAAGGCCGATGCTCAGCAGTTCGCCTCTGTAGAGCTACACCAATTCACACCAGCTGAGCATCTGGTCCTTCATCTCTGTCCTGATGTCTAACTTTGGGCTCTGTGAGCCTATCATGCAATTTTAAAACCGCAGAATGTTGGGGGTTGTTTAGATTTGCACATCTCTTAGACTGTTCCATTGTATGTTAAATTATATTGGACTCACTCCTGATCCCTTTTACAAAAGGCCATTGTTTGGTTATGTATCTACATATGGCTAGCCTACTCGACACTGAAATGGCACTGCCTCTCAGGAGAATGCATGTGGAATTATACTTGTACCATGTAAAGAGTGGAGTGTTTAAGAGTGAGGATTATTTTCCAGAGTTTCCATGTGGGTTGAATTTTTAGTGATACTGACCCAGATGCAAAGATGGAACAGGAGTCATTTCAGATTTCAGCTAGAACAAGAGTCTTAATGTTAGGAGTGATTTCAGAAATTGTTGCTGGATTTATTCACTGTTAATCATTATTGTTTATTAGGGGCCTAATCCAATGCTAATTGACGTAAATGAAAAGACTCTTGTTTACTTCAATGGGGGCTGGACCAGGCCTGAAAGGATATGTCCTGCAATGCGCTGAGCATTTGGGCCATTCCACTTACACATGTGATTAACTTTAAGCATGTGAGTGGTCCCATCAATGACTTCAGTATGTCCACTTGATGTGCTTAAAGATAAAACATGATTAAGTGCTAATTCCTAAGTACCCACAGTGTGCTCATCACAGAACAAGATACAGTACCTGCTCTTTGGAGCTGAAATATAAAAGCCATATTGAGGCACCTAAGTCACAGTCTGAAGTCCAAAGAATGGGGAGTACTTGTGGCACTTCATCGGATGCATGCAGTGGAGGTCTCGTTAGAGTTGGTATGGCAACACCCATTTTTTCATGTTCTCTGTGTATATATATTTTCCTACTGTATCTTCCACTGCATGTATCCGATGAAGTGGGTTTTAGCCCACGAAAGCTTATGCTCAAATACATTTGTTAATCTCTAAGGTGCCACAAGTACTTCTCATTCTTTTTGCTGATACAGACTAACACGGCTGCCACACTGAAGCCTGAAGTCTGTGAATGAGGAGTTGCTCCATGCCAGGACAGTGTCCAGCAGTATTATGCAAGAAGCTGGTACAGTGTTTAATAAGGGAGCAGTTTGTTTATGCCTAGAAGCGAGACATTCTTGGACTTAGCCATACAAATTTGTGCTTCACTAGTAGAGCTCAAGGTTTATGTATATTTCATTCTTTCTTCATGTAAGGGGGGGAAAGCTATAACTTTATCTGATTGTTATTGGTTATTATCAAGCTATTGCATTTACATTGAAATGCTGAAGGATATATATTGGACTTGATTCTGATCTCACTTGAATCAATGCAAATCAGAAGTGGCTTGACACAATTACATAGAGTTAAACTAGCAAAAGTGGGATCAGAATCAAGCTCCTTGTCCTAGTTTCTGTCACATAAACACCACACTGTTATAAATAACTAATTTCCAAACTGTTTATTATCCAGGGGAAGTAGCAAAATAGTTGTATCATCCAACACAGCCTAAGAATGGCTTCTCATTTTAAGAGCAAATAAAACTAAATAGCACTGACTTGTTAGTGAGGCAGCTTGTGGAACTGAGCAGAAACACACAAAAAAGAACTCAATCGGCCTGGGGCCCCCAGACAAACAGGGGAAGGGGTGGAAGAAAGACTGGACAACAGTAAAGCTACCACATCTCACACAGATATTCCTGTTTACTATTAACATGGAAATTGTCTCTGCTCATTAGGTGGCAAAGCATCACTTTGCTTTCATTGGAGATGCCACCACAGTGTTATTAGATTGAGAATGGTTTCCACAGCTGTTGCTGCACCCACCCTCAGTCAACATTCTCACAGGAATAATGTAACACCTATCCACAGACAGAAAACACAGCACAGCAACAATTTGAAAAACAACATCTGAGTTAACTACTGTGTTGAGGAAACAAACTCTTTTAAAAAACAAATAAATAAATAAAAGACCCATATTCTAATGTGTTTATGCCATTTGTTGCCCTGAAGACTTTACTGATGTGGCAATGACATTAATTCAGATCCAAAGAAGATGCTGAGTAGTATGGGGAAGGAATAAGGACGATATTTATCTGTGGTGTAACTTAATTGAAATCAATGGCCTACATTTTCAAAAGTGACTATTGATTTTCGATGCACAATCTCATGATGCTTTAAAGAGGCCTGATTTTCAGAAGTTGGAGTATGCACCACTTTCAGAAAACCAGGTCCCTTTATCATGTCTCATGTTGGGCAAACAAAAAATTAGCCACCTGAAATCACCACTGGTCACTTTTGAAAATTTAGTGGAGTTACAAGTATGAATATGATCTGAGACTTTAAACATATGTCACATAATATATTTGATGGCATTCAAATGGAAGGTTTGGATAGTTTGAGTAATGAAGCAATCCACACTGCAGACTTCTGCTGGTCTAGCTATGTTGGTCAGGGGTGAGAAGAGATGCCTGACATAGCTTTGCCGTCAGAAATCCCTCGTGTAGATTCAGTTATACCAGCAAAGCTGTGCTTTTACAGATATACCATAGTTTGTTTTGCTCTACTGGTGCAAAGCATAGCTTTGCTGGTATAGTTGTGTCCAGACTAGGGCCTGGTCTACACTGGGGGTGGGTAGGAATCGATCTAAGAGACGCAACTTAGCTACGAGAATAGCGTAGCTGAAGTTGATGTATCTTAGATCGAATTAAAATTAGTTACTTTGCATCCTCGCGGCACTGGATTATCAGCCGCGGCTCCCCCGTCGACTTTGCTTCCGCCTCTCGCACTGCTGGAGTTCTGCAGTCGATGGGAGAGCGATCGGGGATCGATTTATCACATCTACACTACACGCGATAAATCGATCCCCGATAGATAGATCGCTACCTACCAATCCCGCGGGTGGTGTAGACGTACCCTAGGAGTGGTTTGATGGTATAGTATACTAGTATTCCTAGACCGATAAAAGGGCTCCTAGTGTAGATGTGGCCCTTGGCTATACTAGCAAACACTCCTAGCGTAGCTGCAATTTATACTGGCAAAAAAAGCCCTTTTACTGGTATTGCTTATACCAGTTCCCCAAGCAAAATAAGCTATACTGCCAAAAAGCCCTTTTTTTTTTTTTTTTTTTTTGCATCTACACTAGGCTTTTGTCAGTGTAGCCATGTTGGCAAAATATCACACCTCTAACTGATCTAGCTATACTGGATATGGTGAATTTTTGTCCACATGTTATTTATTTTTAATAGCTTTAGGTTCCAATATACCAGATATTGGTGGTGGCACTTTTTAAATTATTCTTGCAATTTCCCTCCAAATATTAGAAACACTAGTTCAATCCTATAAAATGCACAAATAATTTCCTCTTTACCATATGTTTTTCACATCACACAGGAAACATATTAGTGTGATGGATACCATGAACATATAATTAGCGCTTAATACAACAAACTAGATAACTCCCATTTTCCTACCAGGCTCCAAAACTCCATGTGCATTTTTAATCTATTGCTGTGCTTAATCTGGACAAGCGCCTTTGAATTCAGTTATTATTGTTCAGTATGCCCCATATATGTTGGATGTGCTAATAGAATTAGGCTGAGATTTTCAAAAACTGGAGCCTAAATTTAGGCATTTAAATCCATATTTAGGCATCTAACAGATCTGAAGTGCTGAGCGTACACAATAGCTCAAACTGAGGTCTGCAGGAAATGTGCCAGAGTAAGAGCTGAGTAAAAAATGAGGGTTTAATCCTATAGGTACTAAGCACATTGGACCAGATTTTTAAAGTGCCTAAATTTAGGTGCCTAAAGATGCAGATAAGTGCATAGTGGAATTTTCAAAAGCATCTAATCAGGTTGGCACGTATTTCTTGAGTTCAGTAGGAGTTAGGTGTCGAACTGCTCAGGCACTTTTGAAATCCCACGTCTATCTGCATCTTTAGGCACTTAAATACATTTGAAAATCTAGCCCTTTGTTCCTGAACCAGCAAAGTTCTTAAATACATGCTTAACTTTCATCAGATGAGCAGTCCCATTGTAATGGCTTAGCTTCTTGCTATTTTTCAATTGCTCTTCCCAGTGCCTCTGAATATATTTAGATATTTTAGGTGCTGCAGAATCTGCTTAGGAAGGGGTTGTGATAGTAGAAAACTTGCCCACTTTATTTTTATTTGCAGCTAGAGATTTTATTTGCAGTCCCAGAGATTGATCTCTTGCAGTATGTTGTTGTGTTCTAATTAAAGACCAATGTGCCAGCATGGCTGCGTTTTCACAGAATGCACTATCTGAACAATGGCTTCTAGGGGAAGCAAAGGCAGGCTATTTATTCTCCTGTTACAGGCCATTTCTGTGTTTATACCATCTTGTTTAACTTACTCTTAATGCACATCCTAAGACATACCCATCCTCAGAAATGTTTATGAAAATTCTTTATAAGCAAAATATTTTTCTTCCATTGAGTATATTCAGATACAGAACAGTCTCATTTCTGTAGGATAGTTTAAATGTACTCTGGCTATCCCCTACTATGTATCTTTTTTTAAATTCAGCCCACCCACATTACTATAGCTGACCCAACAGTTATAACATATGGATTCTCCACCAGTCTAGTTTTGTTATTGCTGACATAGTTGCAAGCAGTAATTATCCTGCAAAAGATTAAATACTTGTTATCCAGAAGATAACTTCTTATCCCCAAATTTTTGTTTATTTTTTGTTTTCAATTTCCTGAACTTGTTAGGGAGTGATCCTGTCACCCTTGCTCACACAGATGGTCCCATAGGCCTGATCTGACATTGTTCTCCTAATTGTGTAGTCTCTTGTGTAAAGTGCTACAAAGCAGAAGAATACCATTTTACTCTCACTTTGTACTCAATTTGCAGAGGTATAAATGGCTGTACAGGATGCTGGACAGTAGGGAATCAGGCCCAATGACTTTAATGAAGCTGTTCAAGTGAGTAAGGGTTAGAAAACTAGTGTCTTGATCTTAAAAAGTGCTGAGCCTTTACAGCTGCCTTTGACTCAGCACTTCTGAAAATCGGGTCCCAGGCTCTTGTATGGCGATTGATTTCTTTATGCTGTCATCTCACTACAGTGGGAATTAAGTGATGAACAGGGATAAATAAGGGCTTGTCTAATGGGGAAATAGCCCAGAATAGCTGTTGTGGAATAGCAATTCCACACTAGTTCCCTGTGTGGATTATTTATTCTGCACTGAGTGCCTTTGTGTGGTTAACTTAATGCACTTTGGAAAGCACTCTTAATGCAGATCATGGCCTGGTCTACACTACAGGATTAGGTCAACAGATGCTGCCTTGCGTCAATCTAGCCTTGAAAGAGTCTTCACTTAAATTTGGCTCCTGACAACATAAGTGCCTCTCTACACCGATTTAGTAACACCGCCTCCTTGAATGGCGTAGACTCCTGGTCAATGTAATTAGGTTGACACAATGTCAGTGTAGATTCTGCATTGCTTATGTTGGCTGTTACTGGCTTTCAGGAGCCATCCTACAATGCCCCACACTGACAATACAAGTGCTCCTGGTGAGTATGTGCACCTCCGACACAAGAAGCCAAGTGTGTACACGGTCAAAGGATTTAATAACTGCGTTGACTGTATGCCGACGGAAGTTAGGTCAACATAATTTTGTAGTGTAGACATGGCCTAAGAGTGTCTACATGGGAAGCTATTGTGGAATGGTTATTGCACTTTAAATTTACACCCTAGTTTATTTCACTATAGTTTTACTGTGTAGAAAACCCCTAAAATGAGACATAATAAAAGTATGTAAAAGAGCAAATTATGCAGACAAGGTAATTCAGATGCTTTAGTTTTTCCTGTCTCATAACACAAGAATAATGGGGCAATCGAAGATCAATAAAAGGAAATTTTGTTTTCATATAGTGCATAATTAGACTGTGGAACTCCTTGCTACATGAAGTTGTCAAGATTACAAACTTTGCAAGTTTCAGAAAGGGATTGGATATTTATATGGATAGCAGGAATATGCAATTGTTACCAATTGTTATTGGTAACAAAAATATTGGAAGGAATATTAAACCCAATGTTTTAGGGTTTTAATTCAATTTTTAATTATTAGATATCTGGATCTGACCTAATGGGCTGATTATCCCACAGCTACCTATTACAAGGTTCTTATACATTCTTACACTTTTCACCCACCATCTTACACCTTCTACTAACCATCTTACACCTTCTGGCTACCATCAGAGACAGAATATTAGATTAGGTGGACATCAAGTCGATACACTATGGCAATTTTTATGTTCCTAGAATCAAAGAAGATAGTAAGGTTGGGTGCTCAGCTATTACAGTGCTTAATACAGTATATTTTTGTTCTCTGCTTGTATAACATCTCACACAATGGGATCCTGGTCCATGACTAGGGGTACTAGATGCTATTGTAATATCAATAATAAATAATAATAAATGCCTAGATAGCTCATCCAGGCCAATGGAGGATTGTTCCCTAGAGCATGTGACTGTTCCCTATAGTATTACCCCCATAATGTGTCCTTAATGCCCTGTTAATCAGAATTCTGGTGGGTGCGGCTTGGGCCTTTATGTAGCTGCTGCAATATTGAACTCACCCATCTCCTATGTTGTTTATGTTTACTATGTTCTGCAAAATTTGTATAAAATTATTTTTAATGCTTTTAAAACTCATGAATATAATGAATCTAAGGCAATCTAGCGAATCAGTTTGATGTCAGGAGGCCCAACTTGGATCCACACAGTGTTGCTGAGGAAGCTATCTACCAGTGTAGAATCTGTCACTTTGAGCCAATAGATCGTGGTGGGACGCCATTGTCTTAGGGGGTTAGAATGCCTTTTAAAAATTATTATTATTCAGTCATTCCTTCACTTTCTGGCATGATCTCCCTTGAGATTTTCTTTTCCCTTTTTTAAATTCCCCCTGCAAGCTGTGCCAGTGCAAACTAATGTGTATCTATGTGCAATATGCTTTATTTACCAGTTCTGAATGTCAGACTTAAACCAGAACTTGTGGAGACTTTGAGAGTCATATTTCCAGTCAGGCTGAAGCTGAACTCTGATTTTCTGAACCCCTTTTCCATATACACCATTAATTTGTGCCAGCAAAACTGGATATGCGCTTGCTTTGCGTATGCAAATCTCATATTTAGGTGAGCAAAGTGCAGTAATACCAACCCCAAAAATCACGAGTCAGGTCCCTCCTTAAAATCACAAAATTGACTTAAAATCATGCAATTTCACAAACGATCCATTTTGGGTTCTTTTTATGTTTACTTAATGGAATTTTGAGTCTTTAGGGTGCACATTTTCACAATTTCTTTAAATTTTTTTAAAAAATTTTGTGTGTGTGCAACCAGAAAGTGCTAGATGCTTATAAAAAACAACAACTGACATACTCATTTGTCTCCAGGTGCTCTGATGAAGTGGGTTTTAGCCCACAAAAGCTTATGCCCAAATAAATGTGTCAGTCTCTAAGGCACTGTTTCTCAAACTGGGGTCACTGCTTGTGTAGTGAAAGCCCCTGGCGGGCCGGGCTGTTTTGTTTACCTGCCCCGTCCACAGGTCCAGCCAATCACAGCTCTCACTGGCCACAGTTCGTGGCTGCAGGCCAATGGGGGCTGCTGGAAGCGGCGGCCAATAAGTCCCTCGGCCCACGCCACTTCCAGCAGCTCCCATTGGCCTGGAGCAGCGAACCGCGGCCAGTGGGAGCTGTGATCGGCCGGACCTGCAGACGGGGCAGGTAAACAAACTGGCCTGGCCCGCCAGGGGCTTTCCCTACACAGGTGGTGACCCCACTTTGAGAAACACTGCTATGAGGTGCCACAAGGACTCCTCATTGTTCATGTGAAAGCTGATTATTGTAGATGGCATTTACTGGTACTGTAAGCTTCAGGAGCATTCAAAATCCAAGTGATTCAACCTGATTTCACCATTACTCGTATTCAGCCCAGACAAATGCTTACTTGTAAAGCATGTCTAGGAGAATCAGCGTTCAATATTTTGTATACAGTGAGTAGGTGGATGTGCCATGTCTGCATTGGATTTTTCTATAATTATGTCATTTTGAGGTAACATCCTGTAAAATGATGACACATGACCAAATCCTTCAGCCCTCAGGCAATAGCCTTACTTCCTTTGTGACATGGCTGTAGGGCTGAATTTTGTTTTTAAGTTAACTTCAGAAAATCTCCAAAGACCAAGTTCTTGCTAATCTTTTACCCTGCTCAAAATCAAAGATGATTTCTCAGTCATTTAAAATCTGCACGAAGACCTGTGGCTTGGACTCAAATTACAACTTGAAAAGGTTTGCTAGGAACAAGGTCCTCAAATGTATTTAGTATATAAAAAATGATTTTCTAAAAAAACATACAAGATGTTCTATTTCACCTAATTCTCTGTATTGATCATCATCATCTTCCTCTTCCTTTTTTTCTTCTTTTAATGCATTTCTATTTCTTACGCACACACATACACAAAGCTGTTTCTTTTACAAAACAGACACAAAGAAGTTTTCCTTCCCAATCAGTAATTTCGTTTTCTTTTGTAATTGTAAAAAGAAACCTCTGAAAAATCAATATATCATTGCCAAGTCATACACAAACAGGGAATGGAGCAAGCTTAGTAAATAAAGGAAATTGCAATTTTTTCCCCCTCTTTGGTCAGTCTTTCGTATACTCAAGGTGACTACCAATCTCTTCCACTCTTCTGGTTTTTCAAGCAAAATAAAAAAGTTTTTAACTCAGGCATGGGGAAAAAAAAAGTTAGAAAAGCAAGTTTTAGAAGTCAAAATCCCTGCTGTCCTAAATTACAACCTAAACAACCCCCATCCCCAAAGTGATTGGCTCCTCAAGGTAATCTGACCTCTCTTAATTAACTACCCAAGAGATAAAGGTTGCTCATGCTAAAGTCATCACAGCAAACCAGGCTTGAGAATTGGAAAAACATTGAGAAAAGGTTAACGTTTCAGCTACAGATGGATTGTTGGATATGTTTTACTCTTATGACTCTTGCATCCGACGAAGTGGGCATTCACCCACGAAAGCTCATGCTGCAAAACATCTGTTAGTCTATAAGGTGCCACAGGATTCTTTGCTGCTCTTATGATGTGCAAATTTGAGAGAATTTGCGCTTCCAAACCTAACAAGATGGGGCCTTTTTGTAGCATCTGGAGTCCATTGAATAATCACTTTAATTAAAATGAGTAAGAGGTCACGGAAGGGGTGAGCTTTCAGGGGCTGGGGCCCATCTTCTCTTTTTGCAGGGAGGTTTTTTAACCTGAAAGAATGAACGGTGGGTACAAAATGAAATCTGAGAGTTTCTAACTACCTGATTTGCACTCACTGTAAGGAAGAGGCACAACTACTTGGATTTGCACCAGTGAGTGCATTGCAAGCACAAACTGGGTGCAAATGGCTTTTTTTTTTTTAAAGCACCACCCTTTTATAATTGGGCCCTAAATATTTGGTATTTTATTGTATGCAGTATTCAAGAGTTAAGAAGTTTCTCATGTTCCTTGTGTGGAAGGAAGTCCCTGCCTTATGACTGTAGGGACATGGACATGGAGGAGTGCCATCTCCAGTGCATGCTTTTCCTGACTATGAGTACCTCTCTGTGGGCTCCCAACTCTGTGGATTTAAATGGAGGAGGCAGAAAGGCGGAGAGTAGGCGGGGTCAGCCAAGTCCAGTCCTTGCAAGCCCACAGCACAAATCAGAATAAGTAACTGCACACTGTAACTCTTCCTCTTGAGAGGGCTTCTGGGTACTGCTGGCATTTAAGAGAGTTCTTGGTAATGCATCTCCTGCTAGCACTATGCTATCTGGGGCCCATTTGGGCAGAGCACCAGTGCAGAGGCAAAGGGTTGCATCAGGGCCACCCAGAGGACTCAAGGAGTCTGGGGTCTTCGGCAGCAGGTACCGGAGCAGAAGGCCCCGGGTCTTTGGGGCACTTTGGGGGCGGGTCCCGGAGCGGAAGGACCCCCCACCACGGGTCTTTGGGGCACTTTGGGGGCGTGTCCCGGAGCGGAAGGACCCCACGCCGCCGAATTGCCACTGAAGACGCGGAGTGGAAGAAGCTCCGGGGGCCCAGACCCCACAAGAGTTTTCCGGGGCCCCTGGAGCAAGTGAAGGACCCCACTCCAGGGGCCCCGAAAAACTCTCATGGGGGCCGCTGCAGGGCCCGGGGCAAATTGCCCCACTTGTTCTCCCCCCCCCCGGGCGGCCCTGGGTTGCATTGGATGACTCTGCCCTCCAGAAAAATCCCCTGAGAATAACAGATTTTGGTGGAGCCCCTGGTTTCTTCCAATGGCAAGGCAACCTCCTCCCCCTGGCTCCTCCTCACCAGGGAAATTAATCATTTTTCTTGTAATGATTTGTTGCATCTGATTAGGGTGACCAGATGTCCCGATTTTATAGAGACAGTCCCAATTTTGGGGTCTTTTTCTTATATAGGCTTCTATTACCCCCCACCCCCATCCTGATTTTTCACACTTGCTGTCTGGTCACCCTACACCCTACATCCGTCATGTGCTCACTGTTTGTTTAAACTATAAGTTCTTTGGGGCAGGGACCTTAGGTAGAATCTTGGCACTACTGAAGACAAAGGTGAAAGTCTCATTAACTGCAATGGGGGCAGAATTTTGTCCCTTGTCTCCTTATTTGTGTGAAAAGAATTTCACATATTTCAGGCAGAGTATGTATATCAAATAACAATGAGCCTAATCCTCAGCTCCTTACTCCAGTTGAATTCAGTGTGTATTTGTCTGGATAAGGACAGAGTAAACTCCAAGTAAGGAATTTAAGATTTGGTCCATTAATAAAAATAGTAATAATTAAAAATGATTAGTATTTGTTAGTCGTATATTTTAGCTATTGGATGTATGTTGAGTGCCTGACTTTAATGAGAGAGTTAGTAACTTGGAACAAAATTACTATTTAACCTACTATTTTATTGTCACATACTGTTATGGCAAACATATATTTGATTGTCTAATTTCATTTAATTTGATCTCTAGTTGCTCCTGTATCACAAGAACATTGGGTGATGCATTGGGTGATTTATTCATGTTGTCATTCCGGGAAACTACATCAACATTATGATTTAGAAAAAATAAATAAATCAGGAGCCAGTTATTTCTGGAGGGTCAAGTTACCTTTAAATGCAGGTAACATTAAGAGCTAAATGATCAGCAAAGGGGCGTGGGGAATTATAGGCATGCAGCTCCCAGTGTTATCTTCTAATAATTGGAATTCCAGCAAGGTGGAACCTCCTGTTTTTGCTAAAGTTGTTTTTTTGTTTTTGTTTTGTTTTGGGGTTGTTTTTTTTGCTGCTAATCAGGATTTTGCATGTCTTGACAGAATGGCTCAAGGAGCTACAGATTTGCTTAGGCCACCCTATTTGGTCTCGTGTGTTTTTGTTGTTAAACACACTTCCTGCTGTATGCTCCTGAGCTGTAATGTTTAGCTATGAATCTGTGAAGTCGTGGTTTTGGTTTGCCCATTACAGGCCAAGCTCCAAATACAGATGAAAACTTCCACTACCTATTGACCCTTCCCCCTTGTCCATTGCCAGCAAAGAAGTGTTTGTTAGAGTCATAATGAAGAAGGATCATTAAATGTCATTTGGAAAAAAATGGAAATCCAGATTTTTCTCAGTGCCAGAAGCCAAAGATGCACCTGAAAGAGGTACAGTGATGCTGGAAGTTACATCACTTTAGTACAGTCTCCAGCTGAATGTGCCCTTAATGTACTGGGACCCAGTAGTTTCTGAATAGATTGCAATGACTTTCAGTAACTAGTGATTTGGGTTGAATTACAATGACCTAAGCCTTGTCTATGCTGGGGATTTGCCTCGATTACAGCCATTGAGGTAGCTGCATCCACATAACCACGCAATGCATACTTGTGTAGCTGTGTCCACGCTGGTGCTGTAGTAACCTGGGCAGGGCTCTAGGATTTCTGGGGGCATATTCCAGCGTTCTTGGTGTTAGTTAAATTGAGCCTTTTTTTGCATTTATTGTGGAACAACTTTGTCAGTCCTTCCCAAGCCCCTGTGCAGAAGTATTCTTAGCCCATCAACACAGTTAACTAAAGCCCTCCCAGCTCAGCATGCTTCTCACTTCTGTCTGTCCCAACCAGTCCCAAGGAATGGATCCAGCCAGGTCAATGAACTGTTCCTGCTTTTGGCTGCGCTGTTAATGCAGGATGAGGCAGGTATAAGACATGGTGGAAGGCATTTCAGCCCTCAGAAGGTGGTGGCCAGTCTTGGGGAGGAGATCATACAGGCTGGATGCTGACATGGCAGAGTGGAGACAGACGATGCTGGTTGCAATCTCAGTGGATTCCCCCATCAGATGCAGAACCGTAAACATGGAGTGATGGTACTAAATCAATACACAGAGCTGAGATGACCAGAAGGTGGCTCCAGAACTTCTGCATGCAGAAGGCCACTTTTCTAGAATTGTGTAAGTAGCTTAGTTGCCTCAACCCTCCAGCTCCAGGACATGCAGATGAGAGAGGCCGTATCAGTCCAGGAGTAGGTTGCTATTTCCATTTAGAAGTTGGCTACCCCATACTGCTACAGATCAGTGACTAATCTGTATAACATTGGCAAGTCAACCGTTGGTGTTGTGGTGGAGTTTTGTCAGGCAATTTTAGTGGTTTACCCACTGGTGGTGGATATTGCTAACATTCCTGGCTTTGAGAGAATGGGGTTCCTGAACTGCACTGGACCTGTCAATGGCACACATATGCCCATTGTCTGCCCACCACAAGGAACACATGACTATGTCAATTGGAAAGGATAGTATTTGCCCACTGGGCAGATTTTGGTCAACCACAAAGGCAGGTCCATGAACACCGACGTAGAGTGCATGACTCGGAACATTCAGGAGATACTGGTATTGACCTATTTGGACAAGAAGGGACGTACTTCCTCCAAATAATATGGTTATCAATGAAGTATCTGCCTACTGTCTTTTAGAGGACCCAGCCTAACCTCTACCTCCCTGACTCAAGAAGCCTGGCAGAAAAATAAAGAGCACCTGGAAGAAGAATAAAGTTTTGGATGAAATTTAATTACACACTGAGCAGCTACATGATGGTAGTAGAGTGCTCATTTGGCTGCTGAAAGCAAGATGGCACTGCCTACAAACCTGTTTGGATCGCAATGTGCCCAATCCCGTTCATATTAATGGGCCGGGCTGTACACTGCTCAACATTTATGAAGATAAGGGGGAGAGCTTTTGCCGGGAGTGGCCTCAAGATATTGCAGGTTTGCAGGCTTGGCATAGGCAACCAGGAAGTGCACCTGTCATCATTGGGGCTAGGTCTAGGAGAACAAGGAATGCCTTCTGTGTACACATCCTTGCCTTGCAGAGGTGCTGCATGGGTAAATGCGATACTGTGCAGTGTTGTGGTACTCAGACCATTTTGTCAATTTGTCATTTCTTTTATATGTCCCATTAAAAACTTTGGATAAAACTTCCTGCCTCTTCCTTGTTTCCCAAGCATCCACACCAATGTAGTATACAACCAAAGAAACTTTATTAAAAAAAATTGGAAGTAATAAAAGCATACTATATTAAGAGCCAAAGTAAATTGTGAAACACTAATAGAATTGAAAAGTGCTATGTGCAGTGAAAATGGCCAGAGACACCAATCAGTGCAGTGTCACTGGTAATGGTATGCACAGCATCAGTGTACCTGTTCTCCTTACCCCACGCAGTCACAGGATTGAGTGAACAAGGAACTTCCATTCCAGGAGTGTATGGACTGACTCATAGCCCACCCAATCCCAGAAATGTCCAAATGGCTGCATGGGTTGCAGACTGTGGTAGCATGGAGGGGAATCCACTGGTGCATCCTGCTGTCCATCGGGGAGAGCATCCACTCAAGCAGCTCCTTCTGTTGCTACCAGTCCTGCTCCATCATCTTCTAGTTGTGTTCTGGTACTCTACCACCAGTCTGTCCCTCCTCCTCCTGTCCCACCCCAATTGCTCCTTCTGGAATCCAAGGTGCCGATCCAACTTGTATCCAAAGTCATTAAGCATTTCTTGCAGCAGGTTGTCCTGATCATTGTTCTTTTCCCCCACCAGACCTGAGTGGCTGCCTCAGCCCAGAAGAGATGGAAGGCAAGGCAATGAAAAAGCATAGTATATATTTGTCCATAGAAAGAAAAAAAAATTATCTCCTCTTTTACATTCTGTATCACAGCAAGGTCATAATTGGAAACTTGTATCTATTTGGTGTATGCCTTTAGATCATCTTTACATGTTCCCCTGTTCAGAAGCAGCTGCATCCCAGGTTACCAGCCCACAGAGACTTTGATAAGTATTTCATATTTCACTTATTTTTAAACAACTGAGAAATGTTTGGGTCTGGTTGGTAGGGGTTCAGGGCCATCACTACTTCAGGCCTTGGGAGATTTGGAGGACGTTCATCTGCTAGAGATCCCAGATTGGAAGATGGAACCATTTTTCCAGGTTTTTAGTAGAAAACCATCTATGCCAAGGAGATATTTTATTGCCTGGTAACTAATTAGCAAATCTACGCCTGGAGAGGGCTAGTAAGTTACAAGGCATCCGAAGTTTGCCTTGTCTAGGAATCTCACTGACCCTGTTGAGTTTCTCCTGTATGAAAAATGTGCATAAATCAGAAAGTATGTTACTCAGCCCAATTCTCCCATTTTCTTCTTCCCTGAGAGCCTTTAACCTTTGCAGAACCGCTTACCTTACATCAGCTTGTTTACATGAGAGAGCTTTTGAGGTTACATTAATTTACACCGAGCAATGGGGAGGACCAAGAACACAAAAGGCACAAAAGTGACCTAAAGCCACTTTTGTGTCCCCTGCTTTCCTCCACCAGCCAGAATGGAGAATCTGGGCCATTATTCGGATAATATCGAGATCATTATGTAAAATAGCATTAAAATAGGAATAAACATTTTTGAAGGCATGAGAGAGAGACAGACACAGTTGGTCACTTAAGGGAACCATAGATTTGTTTTTCAGCCCATTCTATATATTTTTCCTTCTCACATTACGCAACATGCTATTTTTCTGATAAGCCTGTTTATGGTGTGACCTACTTAGCAAGATCACTGGCGGCTCCAGCCTCACAGCATTCTAAAGACTAAAGGCCACAAACAGGAAAAGATATTATATGAAAAAATGTTTTTCAAGCTTTTGTCCTTTACATGCTGAAAGGTGTCAAGCACTGAACCGATTCTTTATGCCACCCAGTATTGAGAGTATTGTTCAACCAACTGCCCTTTTCAAATGTAAATGGATACAAAAGCTATGTCAGCAAAAGGAATTCTTGGCTTAAACTGTGGCTCTCAGCTTATGTCGCACAATAAAACATGAGACCTATTAGTCCATACTAAAGACTTGTAACCACATTTTAAAACTCTTTTTCAAACACAGTTACTGCCTCATATGGCTGTATCCTGGTTTCAGCTCACACCCAGCCTGGTTAAAACCATGTTACAATGGTATTAAGAAACCATGCTATTCATTTGCAAAGACGGGAGTCTATAGTGTAGATTCTCCTGGTGGAATTGTCTAAAAAGATCCCTGTGTGCATGAGGCTTTAACCAAGGCTAGCTGCAGCCATGTTGGGAAACAGGGTCAGGATTTTCAAAAGGGACTAGTGTTTTTCAGCACCCATCCTCTGAAAATCTGTCTCTTTCAAGGACTTTCAAGTTGGAACTCCAAAAAGAATTAGGGCCTTTCTATGGTATAAATGAGATGGTCAGGAAACTCGGTTGTCCCTTAACGTAGTTACAAGCATCAGGGCCGGCTTTAGCAAGTGTGAGGCCCGATTCATGAGGCTCCAGCAGGGGGAGCGGGGCCACGGGGATTGCCGCGCTCCAGCAGGGGGAGCGGAGCCGCGGGGATTGCCGTGCTCCAGCAGGGGTAGCGGGGCCGCGGGGATTGCCGCGCTCCGGTGGGGGTAGCGGGGCTGCGGGGCTTGCAACGCTTTGGCTGGGCACGGGGCCCTCTTAGGTGCGGGGCCCAATTCAGGGGAATCAGGGGAATCAGCCTAAATCCGGCCCTGACAAGCATAGCTGGACCTTAACTGTACATAACAACTAAAGTTCAAGGTGTTGAATTTTATTTCTCCCCTGCTAAAATTTTCTACCACTGCTAGCAATGGTGCAAGCACTAACATAGACAAGGTGCCATCAGCCAACAATATTTTTACAAGTATGTCATCTAGATTAGCTTTGAGCAGCTGGCTAAAATAGCTGCAGCTGCCAGAATCTTGCCTATTTATTTGTATTGTGGTATCACCTACAGGTTCCAATCAGGGATCTAGTTCCCACTGTCCTGGGCACTGTACATATATAGAGAGAAAATAAAATTCTCTGCCCCAAACAATTTACAATCTAAGTAGTTAATGAGACAATAGTGGAATACAAGAGATAGATAAGGGAGCATATTGTGACAGTGAGACCGTTATGATTAGCGCAATAAGCAGCAGTCACAGCACACTGATTGCCTAACCTTTGTCAAGTATTTTGTAGGCATAACGGCAGAGAGAGATTTTAAGAGAGATTCAAAAGAGGATAATGTGGCAGCTTTGCAGATAGAGCTGCACTAGTGAAAATGTAGAAAATGGACTGCTGCAGCTACAGTCATTGTAGGATGCTAAGAACCTTGACTCCTTTTGATACTAGCTGACCAACCACCTTTCAAACTTGGCTGCGGCCCAGTGAGATTCTAACACAGTGCACTCTGCCAGTGTGGATTGTGCTAGATAGATCTGAACAGGCAAGCTTTAGACATGGTAAAGCATAGGCTTTGAAACCTGCTTTAACACTGTTTGGCATCAGCAGCAGTAGCTGATCAAACAGCATCAGGGCCCTGTTTGGCCAAAACTGTATATAAACCATGTCTGAAAACAGATTTTTAAATTCAATTGTCAGACTCTTTTAGACTAGGCCTATAGTACCAACTTTGCTACAAATTCAGTTATGTCCCAGTTCCAACACATTTGTCCACCAACACCATTTTGCAGTGTAGATGGGACATAACCTTGCTTTTAGAATTGTGTGGAAGTCAGATTTTGGCTGGTACTGAACTGTGCATGAATCATGTGGGGAGACATCCATGTTTTAACGAGGTCCCCAAACATGAATTCACTTGTAGTGTAGATGAGACTTTAGATAGCTTAATGATGAGTCGATTAAAAATTCCTTGTAGAGAAAAAACGACAGATTTTTTTTTTCACTGCAAATATATTAACCTTTGGAGAATGTACATTAATGTCAGCAGAAACATCTGCCAAAGCATCTTTTTGCTAGCCCTCTGGAAAACACCAATGTTCTATGGATAAAAGAACTCTGTTTCTTGCTAACCAGAAACAATTCTTCTATTACTCACATTCGACTCCTCTCTTTCACATTACTTTTTACTCAATGACTCATATGCTACATAATGTTACTATAAATCACAGAAATGTTGATTGGTCACACAGAGCATTCATCCATCCCAGCAAGTAAGAATTAGCCAGACCTGAACCATACAGGCTTTTCAAGCTCTTCCAAGTCAGATTACACCTTACACGTCATTTTCATTCTTTAGGCAGAACTGCTGAGCCTTGTCTACATTGGCCAAAATGGGCTCATAATTCACCACTGTTGCGGGGGTAGCAACAGGGCAAGCTGTACTGCAGACAATGTTCAGGTAGGCTCAAGTTGAAGCACCTTAGCACTCAAATATCTGGCTTAGGACTTGTCTATATGGAGAAATGTACTGGTAGAACCATACTGGGATAATTATACTGCTCTAGCTATAAAAATAAGAGTGCCTACTTGGGGAGTTGTAGCCATGGTATCATTATATTTCCCTGTGAAAACAAGCTTCAAGGATTCTTTTAGTTGAACTATGATACTAAATACTATTAGGAGGAGGAACCAGGTTTGTCTTAGTCTCCATTGACTGCTAATCTGTGTTCAGCATTATGTTATCTAACAAATAGTTCGCAATCACATTCAAACATGGTACATCTTTGTAGTGTAGACAAGGCTTTCAATCAAAGCCCCTTCGGGTATGTCTACACTGCAACTAAAACCCCGCAGCTTGCCTGTGCCAGCTGATTCGGGCTCACTGGGCTAGGACTAAGGGGCTCTTTAACTGTGGTGTAGATGTTTGGGCTCGGGCTGGAGCCCAGGCTCTTGGACCCTGTGAGATGAGAGGGTCCCAGAGCTCGACTGCAGGTTCAGCCCCAATGTCTACACCGAAAATAAACAGCCCTTTAGCCCAAGTCTCATGAGCCCAGTTCAGGTTGCAGGTGTCTAATTGCAGTGTAGTCATACCTATTCCTACTTCTTTTTTTTTTCTACTTCTTTAACCGATTTACTCTGTGAATTTGGGTGACTCCTATAACCCTCTGTCCCTATATTTCCTCACCTATAAAATGGGGATAAGTTATTTACCGCATAGGGGGATAGTGAGGCTTCATTAATTGGGGCTCAATCCTGTAAAGTGCAATGTACATCGTGGGGGAAAAGGCTTTCTCACAAAGTTCCCATGACTTCCTGCCAGGTTCCAGTTGGTCCTGAAATACCATAAAGCCAGCCTTATTTGCGGCATGTTAGTATTTTTCCTCCAATCTCACCAGTAACTTGGAAATTAAGAAAGAGGTGCTGGAGAATGAAAAATAATGGAGGTGGGGAAAAGATGTTAACCAGATTTTTTTTTTATTTTAAACTCACGTAAAGGTTTGGCTGGAGTTGGGTCTAAACTTTCTCTAAATCACATCACCCATCTGATACAAGATATTGCACTAGGTGACTTTTCATGCTCTAAGAAATAGAGCTGATAATGTTTACTCTTGCCTAGATGGAAACACTTGAGCATTTTAACAAACATCCACAGATTTGTTTGTTTACCTGCCTAGCCCACATGCTTCTCATGCCTCTTGGCTGTGGCTGTGGAACCAGTTGGAGTGTCTTTCAAAATATTACAATTCCTATGCTGCTCTTTAGTTTACTTAAATGGAAACCCTAGATCACCTAACCTACCCTTTCCTGTCTTAGACGTCATGGGTCAAATTCATCGCAGGTGTAACTGCACAGACATGACCCAGAATAAACAGGGTCTGCTATTTGCAGTTATAAAAATAATATTTGAGTATCTGAGGAGTTGTTTGCTTTGAATATAGGAGAGAGTGGTAAGAAAAGAGCTAAGAGGATAACTAGGAATTTTAGCCAACAGTGTAACTTACCCTTGTAACCCTACGGTTCTTTGATTCTATATCATCCTTCTGTAGTAGCTCTCCCCAGTTTACCATGTTTACCTCCCTGTCCCTAATGGAATTCTGAAGATCACCCCATTTTAGACCCCTTCCTTGCCTCTCAAGTGGCTGAATCATGTGGTCGTCAATTTGATGGCTAAGCAGAGTGGGACATGACTCCCACAGGAGCCACGTCAACCTCACTTCTAAATTGTAACTGCAGAATTATGTGATCCCACTGCACACACCCCAGTTTATGAAGCAGGGGCGGACGTGAAATCTGGGGCTCTTGCATAACTGTGCAGAGTCCTGATTACCAAGCAACTGAGCCATCTCTTATCAAAAAGCTTTAATCAATGAAATCGGAGCTGCTCACATTTAACAACAACTAGTTATAAATCGATAGTGCTTATGGCAGTGGCAGTCAAAAAAGCTAACAGCATGTTAGAAACCATTAGGAAAAGGATAGACAATAAGACAGAAAAT